>NW_015173737.1:279033-316807 GCF_001447785.1 Gekko japonicus
CAGCCAAATCGCTCGCTCACAGCTTTAATGCCAGCAGCTCACAAAGTAGAATTTTTGCTCACAAGACTCCACAGCTTAGAGGGAACATTGGTGGGTAGTCTTTTTCTCTGAAGGCCAAGTCTACCAATATAACAGATTGAGGTGAGTAGAACTGTTCTCTGGAGGTCAGGTCTACCAATATAGTGGAAAGGGGTGGGGTAGACCTGTGTGAGCCAGCTCACAGTTTTTTAGCCTCCGGCTCACACATTTCTGTCTTAGCTCAGGAAGGATGGCTCCAGAGCAAACTAATTTATGCAGCAGCCAAATCGCTCGCTCACAGCTTTAATGCCAGCAGCTCACAAAGTAGAATTTTTGCTCACAAGACTCCACAGCTTAGAGGGAACATTGGTGGGTAGTCTTTTTCTCTGAAGGCCAAGTCTACCGATATAACAGATTGAGGTGAGTAGAACTGTTCTCTGGAGGTCAGGTCTACCAATATAGTGGAAGGGGTAGGTAGACCCATTCTCTGGAGGACAGGCCTACCAATATAGTGGAAAGGTGTGGGTGAAATTTGACTTGATTCTGTTTTCTCTTATAATGTTTAAATTAGTCTTAAAATATAGTTTAAATATAATTTAAAAGAATTTATTCTGAGATTTTCACAAGGTTGTGAAGTAATTTTCTAAAAAAAACTACTTTACATGATAGTCAAACATAGACTTTAATGCTACTAGCTTTTTTCACTCACAAGGTAGAATTTCTGCTCACAACACTGTGGAGCTTACAGGGAATATTGGGTGCAACTATGTTTATTTGCACTGGAACATTGTTTTCCTCTGTAACTGACCTGCAGAGGTAGGTTAACAAAGGAACATGTTTTATAATGCCTCCCACTGTGTAAAAATCTTGCCAGTATTCCTTCTTTCCTCAGTCCTTGCCTTCTCTACAATCCTTGAGCAAAATATAAAATACTTCTCCCCTGGAGACTGAGTGGTATGTTGTTTTTTTCAGAAGGGTTTTGAAAGCTAAAATTCCCATGTGTCACACGTGCCTCCTTGCTATTGGTAGTTTTTCAGTATGTGCTTGAAATGATACTCCTTTGATCATTAGAACACTGTGGATTTCAAGATATTAATATATACCTTTTCCAAGAGTCTTGCTCACTTGTTATACAGCATTGATGCTCGCAGTGTCCTAAATACATTCAGATTTCTTTTTCGTCTTCAGGTACTTCCTTTTAACACAGATACGTACATTTTTTTGGTATAGTCAAATTTTCTCCTCATAATTTCAGGAGGAGATGATATTCTGAAAATATGTTGTGACACACATGTGCCACTCACTATGTCTTTCCCATTTCCCTCCACTAATCCAGCATTTGGTCCACTGCAGTTGGACCTGGTGGTCTAACCATGTTAGCTGTTGTTGTTGTTTAATTTATACCCTGCCCTCCCCGCAAGCAGGCTCAGGGTGGCTTACATATTTGGTCTGTAAATGACCATTCATTCACATAAAAACAGTTTAAAATTCAATTACAATAAAAGAAGAGTCTCATAAAGTGCTAGCACTGAAACATTCGGTACATAAGATGGCATGCTGAAAATACCATACCGCCAGACAGTTTGCCACTCAATGGTCTCGTAAGCGCAGTGGTAGAGGCCAGATGTTGAAACTACGGGCTGGTTGGTAGTAGTGGGGGCGGCTCCTAGTTGAAAGCTTGGTGGAAGAGCTCCATCTTGCAGGCCCTGCGGAACTGCACAAGATCCCACAGGGCCCTGATCTCCTCCAGGAGCTCATTCCACCAGTATGGAGCCGCCACTGAAAAAGCCCTGGCCCTGGGGGTGGTGAGCCTGGCATCCTTGGGGCCCGGTAGGGCTAGTCGGTTCTGGGACCCCGACCTCAGTGCTCTCTGGGGTATATATGGGGAAAGGCAGTCCCTCAGGTATGTCGGACCCTGGCCATATAGGGCTTTAAAGGTAAGCACCAGCACCTTGAAGCGAATTTGGTATGCTATTGGCAGCCAGTGCAGCGCCTTCAGCACAGGCTGGATGTGTTCCCATCTGGGAAGACCCATCAGAAGCCTGGCTGCGGCATTCTGCACTAGCTGCAGCTTCCAAATTTGCAACAGGGGCAGCCCCATGTAGAGAGCATTACAGTAGTCTAGTCTCAAGGTGACCGTTGCGTGGATCACCGTAGCCAGGTCGTCGTGGCTGAGGAAGGGAACCAACTGCCTGATCAGCCAGAGATGGTAAAAGGCCAACCTGGCAGTGGCTGCCACCTGGGCCTCCACTGTTAAGGAGGAATCCAGGAGCACTCCCAAACTCCTAACCTCTGGCGCTGGCACCAATGACACCCCACCGAAAGTCGGGAGTAGGGCCCCTCCTCCCAGCCCACTCCAACTCACACACAGGACCTCCGTCTTCATTGGATTCAGCTGCCATAGATAGGTTAACTCTGGCAATTCTGTTAGCCCCAACCAAACCTGTGAGAGGACTGTTGTTGGCATCACTGGAAACCTCCCTCAAAGAGAGCAGAAAACCTGTTGTGTCCATCTGGGAAGATAAATTTGACTAGTCACACACTGGTATGGCAGTCTAAAGCCACAATCATCATAGCTTCCTGCCTTGAAGTTGTGTGGCAACAATGAACAATACTCTTTTAGGTTGTAATTTCCCCCATCCATCAGGTACCAGAAAGCATCTGTACTCTTACTAATATCTAGGGGTGTGCACACACAAAAAATAATGGTATTTTTTGGGTTTGAGTATACCAAACCCGAAAAATATCAGTATATACCAATATTTCCAAATCACATTATTGGTACTTTATCGGGCTTCGGGAAGTAATTGTTATTGCTGAAAATATTTGGTTGGGTGGGCTGAAATGGCTTCCTCCCATTCAAACCAATCAGCACGGCAATCTGCCTGTCAGTGGATTGCCACCCCAGAGTGGGGCGGATTGGGGAGGGGGAAGGGAAAGGCCTTAAACTGACCCACTCTCCCTTCCTTTCCCGAGTCGGCCCATGGAGGTGGATTGGCTGGGGAAGGGATGACAGATCAGGAAGGCATGTGTGCATGCCTCCCGGTCCCTTTCCCAGCTGGCCCACTGCTGTGGGTGGGCTGGGTAAGGGAAGACAGAAGGGAAGGGGGGCACTTAAACATGCCTTCCCAATCCATCCCTTCCCCAGCTGGCCTGCTATGGCGGGTTGGCTGGGGAAGGGAAGAAAGATCAGGGAGGCATGTTTAAATGCATCCCCTTCTCTTTCCCAGCTGGCCCGCTATGGCGGGTTGGCTGGGAAAGGGGAGATAGGTTGGAGAAGCAAAAGGGTGGGGGATGCAAAAGAGAATGCTGAAATTTCAGCTTTTAGATCTGAGAATCTGATTCTGCTGAATAAATGCTCGAAAAATACTGATAAGGTATTTTTTAGTATTTATTAGGTTTGGCGTATGCCGAATGCACACCCCTACTGATATCCCAACAGGAGACTAGATACTGCATGCTGCAGGAATCCAGGAACTCCCAGAATATCTTTCAGGGAGCAAAACAATCAGTATCTTTTCTCTTTAAAGTGTGTTTAAAAATTCCTTGTTGCATCACAGGAAGCCTCCGTGTTGTGATGGTATGATGAGAAGCATCCAGGCTGTAATTAAAATGATCAATTTAGTTAAATTGTCCACTGCAAAATGTATTCTTATTATCTTTGTTAGTATATGTGGAAAAGATTAATTGCTTTTCCACAAAAATTTATCCAAGTGGTGAGCCACATTGTCTATGTGCCAGCTTGCTGTAATATATGTCACTTTCCACCATGTGGCATATCAGATAGCTCTTGCCATGGGGGCTAATCTATACAATGATCTGCAGAATATTAGTTAGCTGTGATATAGCAATTATAGTTCCAGAAGTAATCTCTGGTAATGTTTTGATTTGTCTGTTTCTTAGAGCCTATGATTACAATTGACTCATTTTCTCAGATAAATTTAGAACCAAGTCCACTGAGTAATTGTCCAACTACCTGTTATTAGTTTAGATGAAACCTAATTTGCAGTTAATTAATTTGTAGCACAGTGTTACCCTTATTTAATAATTTGAACATTAAGTTCAAGAACAATTAACGCAGATGGAGAAAACCGGATGCCTGACTTGTATTCCTTGGTGTATTCATCTATTACCAATTGGCATAATTAGTGATCTCTCTAGTCTCATGATCTTGAGGTCTACAGTTTAGGCAATCAAATGTCTTGTTGAGTTTTCCAATCAGGCAGAAAACATTTGAGTAGTTGGGCAGTGATGGCATTAACAACAACCAGTGCTTATGAATGCCAGACCTTTCAAAAACATTATCTTGATAATTTTTTTGACATCCTGGTGAGGTAGTCAATTTATTTTTATCCCTGGGGCAGATGTGAAATGAAAAGGAGAGATAGTGTTTTGTTTAAGACCAGGGAATGAATTCATGACCAAGGTGAGATGTGAGCCATAGGTCTTCCAGCTCACAGCTTAGCCTATGCCACCTCTCTGGAAATATATGATGTAGATTATGTGCGAGCACAGACATTTTAATAAACATGTCCTTAAAGGCAACATCCATCAATATATCTGGGTACAGAAAAGGCTCTTCTTGGGATTTTTGTTCCTTTAATTTTTTCCCCCAAAGTTGTCGTCATTTAGATCAGGCGTCCCTAACCTGTTTGATCCTGTGGGCACCTTTGATGCAGCATGGTGGGTGCAGCCACAAAATGGCTGCCACAAAATGGCTGCTGCATGAAGTGAAGCCATCCACAAAAATGTCTGCTGCAGCTTACTTTCAGTCACACAGTAAAGATCCTTGTGCCGTGGTTGCAGCTGCTGTCCAAAAATTGTTTTTTTAAAAATCTGCACAGCCTTTTAAATCTCTAGTCGCCAATCAGAAGCCTTGCTGGGCAAAAGCCCCTCCTGGCCCCACCCACTTTCTAAAAAACACTTGGGGTTCCAGGAAATATGTCAGTGGGTGCCACAGCGCCCACCAGCATCACACTGGGGGGCCTTAGACTTTGTGGCAGATACACCACTGCATGAAATGGAGCCATATTCACATGTGTAGCAATATCATATGAAAATAACGATGGCCCGTAACATTTCATTACTGTTATCTTAATGGTTGAGATAACTCTCCTGTTGCCCCCACTGCAACTCCATCTAAGAACCCTTTATCTGTATTCCAGCACAATATGTAAGTTCATCTATAAATGCCCCTTCTTGGGCTATTGCATCTTGTTCGGTGTGTGACTGATAGGAGCATGAAGACAAGCATTATCAGTGGCTTTCTGAAGACACTTGGTACTCTTGCCTCTTGGAGACTAGCAGAAGTGAGTGATGTCTTCTCCAAGTGCCATGTTTTTTAAAAGTTGGGTTTCATTGGAAAAGAATACAAGCAAGAGATGGTTTTATGATAGGGGGCTATATTTGCATTTTGGCCTTGAGTCTCAAGGGTGATTTGAGTTGTGTGTTCAGCATCTAAGCAGTCATAGCCATACCTGGGTGCATGCTGTGATGGAGAAAGCATAATGTATGAGCTAGGAGATCATGGTACCTGGGTGCATGCTGTGATGGAGAAGCATAATGTATGAGCTAGGAGATCATGGATATAGGGAATGGGAGGACATAGCAGGCCTAACACAGTTTAGCCTACGTGGATTTTAGGTCTCAAATATTGCATAGAACCGTTAACATTTCCCCATATTTATATGTGCAACATACGAATTCATTGGCGGTGCTCTCTCTTTTTTTCCAGCTTCGCAAAGCTATCATTGATCATATCTCAGACTCGTTCTTGGATACAACTGTCCCACTTCTAGTGCTCACCGAAGCAGCTAAAAATGGAAGAGAAAAGGAAATACAGGAGTATGCAGCTATATTTAAAGAACACACATGCAGGCTCATTGAGGTGGGTTTGACAGTAATGCAGTGAAACTGTGTTCAGAATGAGAAGTGACTTTCTCATTTAGACTCTTGTTTTCTTTGTAGTTTTGTTCCATACTTATGTACAGCGGACTAAGGACTCCATTAATAGTAATGGGTTGGACCCAAACCAGACCCATCATGGGTAGAATACACGTTTGGACATGCAAAGGGGTCTGTGATTTCTCTGTGTTTCCCCCCCTTGAACTGAAGGTCACTCTCATGTTGCAACACAGTGTGGTGGAGTGGTTAGTGTGCTGGACCTGGGAGACATGAGTTCAAACATCCCACTACGTTGAGGAAGAGTGTGAGGAAATATACGACACCCTAGCTTTTTCTAAGGGTATCCCAGGCCACAGGAGCAGTATTTTGGGTGGAGCAAGGGCAGCAGAAGTCAAGAGGAGGCAGGAAAGAACTATTCCTTGAACCCACTCCACTCACAATTCTTTGAATCCAACCCATTGTTCCTAGCAAAGGCTTGGATTATATTCATGTATAATCCTAGCAAAGGCTTGGATTAATTCATGTAGAAATCAATGAGTTTCTACTGTAATTTTTATGGAAATTAGTGGGAAGGATGCTATGGGACTGTTGAATAGTTCTAGATTCTTTAAAATTGTTACTTATTTATCATGCAAACATATTCCTTTTGTAGCCTCCTCTTGTATGCCACAATACCTGTGAAGTTTGCTGGCAGGACATGAGCTTATTGCATAATTACCTGCATGTGGGCGATCCTCTCAGGACCAAAACCTGCACTGGAATGTTGGGCAGAAATTCAGCCAGTGTGCCACTACATAATCAAGAACATAGGAAGAGCTCCATGTTCCCTCTAAGCTGAGTTAGTGTGAGCTAGCTCACAGTTTTTATAGCCTCTGGCTCCCACATTTTCGTCTTAGCTCAGGAAGGATGGTTCCAGAGCAAACTAATTTGTGCAGCAGCCAAATTGCTTGCTCACAACTTTAATGCCAGTAGCTCACAAAGTAGAATTTTTGCTCACAAGACTCCACAGCTTAGAGGGAGCATTGGAGTCCTGTGGGATCAGACTGGCTGACCATCTAGTCCGGCATCACAGAGTGGCCAACCAGTTACTCTGGAGGGCTGGCAACAGGGCATAGAGTCTGAGGCCTTCCCCTGATGTTGTCTCCTGTCACTGGTATTCAAAGATTTAAGGTCTCCAGATGTGGAATTTCCCTTCAGTCTCTGTGTCTAGTAGCCACTGATAGACTGACCTTCCCTGAATCTGTCTAATCCCCTTTTAAAGCTGTCTATGCCTGTGACCATGACTCCATCCTCTGGTAGCAAATTCCACATTTTAATCACTTGTTGAGTGAAGAAGTATTTCCTTTTGTCTGTCCTGAATCTGTTGCCCATCAACTTTGCTGGATGCCTTTGAGTTCATGTATTTTGGGAGAGGGAGGAAAAAGAACTCTCTATCCACTTGCTCTTGGCTGAAGGAGGGAATTTGTGGTGGAGCAGGGGTGAGACATACGACTCCAGCCAAAAAAGCACCCTCAGGCAACAGGCCTGAGCTGGTCTCCTGAAGCTCATGCATCAGGCATTCTTGCTGCTTTTAGCAACTTGAGAACATCTTTCTTGCTAGCTGCAGACCACCTGTGTCTCACACCATGATCAATTACACAGATGCAAAGCATGACATGCGTCTGTGAAATGATCTTTTAACATTCCTAGTATGTCACACAGAGATGTTAAGGGGCATTGACACAGATTAGGCTTTTTTAAATCAGCTTTTCTGTTGCACAAAAGGGGGGAAACCTGACACAGGTGAAAATATACCTTTGATTAATGTTAGTTTTTCATTTCATTGATAATATTAATGTGTGGTACAAGTGTGTGTGTGTGTCCATTGTGAAAGTGGTCTAAGCTTTCTGGCACGTGTTTTTTTATAAGAAGTGAGGGCTGCAGCTGAATGCTGTGATGTCACACGATCATCTGTGGACGCAGACAGGTAATTCTGTGATGGGGAAACGTTAGCCTTGGAGGTCCCCCCCCCCTTAGTTTATAGCCTCAATGAAAGGAATGGAAGCTGTGCACAATGGGTCGGACAACTTCAGTGGCATTTGTGGTGGCTGACGTCCATCCCTTGCAGTATCAAAACGTCACGGAAATGCACTTGCATGCTTTTTGTTATTGTTAATCACATATATGGCATTTCCTCAAACTGACACCATATGAACATCTGGCCAGCTGAAAGAGGTCTGGTGAACTCGAAAGTTTGCACAGTGTTGTGTCTCATTGGGTTGCACCTAATAAAAGCTATTTCATGGACTGCATTCTGGGCTGTTTGGATTTCACTTTTGGACCAACAGGGCTGAGGATAGCTGGACCACCACACGAAACCTGGAAATGTGGAAGAAACAAACCAGTCAAACAGAAATGAATGCAGTTAGCAACTTAGCATGAAGAGAAAAAAGAAGCTTTTCTTTACTAGTGTGCCAGAATGAGTTGAGTGCTACAGCATGATGCTTCCAGGGCAGGCTTACGGGCTCTGGTGTACGTTCACTGTAGATTTCCCACATCTTAACAGGAGCGGAGTCTGACTATAATGCAGAAACTGGTTTATGCAACTGTTGAGAGAGATCTTCTTACTATCTCATATACAACAGCACAGAGTTGCGGCTGGTCACTGAACACGGGGATTGTTTCAGTTTCTCTGTTTCTTGCTTTGGAGCAATTAAGTTTACCTGACCCTTTTGTCTTGACACTGAACTTAACAGATGTTTCTGCCACTGAACAAAACGAAAAACAGACTAACTGAATGAGCTGTTTACGTGCCTGTCTAGCAAGCAGAGTGGAGTGAAGAATCCTTCATTAAACATGGGGTTCGCTGAACTGCCTTTTGAAGAAAGGCAACAGAATTTGAAAACGCAGAGGCAGAATCGGAGAGAATTTCCTTCTGTGACTACCAGGGAGCGACACTGAGCTAAACAGTTTGTTTCACAAACAAAATAATTGGGTTTGGCTCAGCTGCAGATGATGGAAAAGTTGTAAGCAGATGGCTAAAGTGGCTTCCAAACAGTATGCCTGTGCAATTGGTTGCATGCTCTCATGGTAGGGAATCGGGCTAATGTGATCACTCTCATCCCCCCCCCCACAAATGTGTCCTTTACACTGAACGATGATACACTTGAATACAAGCCACCAAAGTCTGCATCTGGTCTCACACCCCTACTGCATAGGTGCCCTGACCTCAGGGTACTTCCTAAAAGAACCCATACTGGGGTCAGATTGCTGGGAGCTTGAAAAGTATGCATACGGAGAGTGATGGACCTCAGGATACTTCCCAAAAGAACCCATACTGGAGTCAGATTGCTGGGAGCTGCAGAGCATTTGGCCTCTGGAGATAGTTCTTTTGAAAGTTGTCTATGCTTGGGTGGTCCATGACTAAGAGTGTAAAATAGCCAAGCCTACAGTACTGCTCTCTATAATTTCACAGATGAAAGCAGGGGATACCCATATCCTTGCAATGTGTCACTTTCCGCACCAAGGATCGCAGTGTGTGAACCCTATTGATTGCTGCAATTTAGAGATATGTTCTTATTGAAACATAGAGGATGTGGATTTACAGAGGATCCCTGCTGGCTAGGAGGGTGGAGCGGCACACAGTAGGAGTCCGAGAGCATTCCAGGAAGCTGGGAAAATACTGTGTTTGTTTGGCAGTACACTATTACATTTACTCTTACTTTGATGTGTCCCTCATATAATTGAATCCTAACTTATCACATGAGCTGTTCATGATTATATGTTGCTGAAGGTTCCCTTCTACCTACTGATTTAAGGAGAGATCCAGATGGTCAGCTGTCTTGGTCTGAAGCAGTAAAACAAATTTAGAGTCCAGTGGCAACTTTAAGACCAACAAAGGCTTATTCAAGTCATGAGCTTTCATGTGCAAGGCACACTTTTTCAAATACATTGGAATGGTAGATGAGGTTTTAAATTTATAAGGGATTTAACAGCAAATTAACATGTAACATGATGATGTTTAAGTTATGCATAGTGAAAAACAAAATATTAGCATATTTAATGGCATAAAAATCCAACATCCCTGTTGAGTCCTGGGGAGGTTTTTGTTCCAAATGTTGTAATAACTTGTAATTCAGCAATTTCTCTTTCTATTCTGTTCCTAAAGTTCCTTTGTAATAAAACAGCTACTTTGAGGTCATCCATTGAATGTCCTGGAAGGTTAAAGTGTTCTCCTACAGATTGTAATCCCTGATGTCAGATTTGTGTCCATTTATCCTCTGGCGTAGGGTTTGTCCTGTTTGTCCTATGTAGAGAACCGAAGGGCGTTGTTGACATTTAAAGGCATATACAATGTTAGAGGAGCTGCGGTGGCTCAAGTGGTTAAGATGCTGAACTGCAGGCTGGAAGGTCGGTAGTTCAGCAGTTCGAGACCCTAGTGCCGGATGACGGAGTGAGCTCCCGTCTCTGGTTCCAGCTCCTGCCAACCTAACAGTTCGAAAGCAAGAAACTGCAAGTAGATAAATAGGTACCTCTTAGGTGGGAAGGTAACAGCATTCTGTGAGCCTTGGTGTTTAGTCATGCTGGCCACATGACCATGGAAACGTCTTTGGACAGCGCTGGCTCTTCGGCTTGGAAACGGAGATGAGCACTGCAACCCTAGAGTCGAATTCGACTGGATTTCGAGCAAGGGAAACCTTTACCTTTTTACCTTACAATTTTAGAAGATGAGCAAGTGAATGAGCCCCTGGTGGTGTAGTTGGGGTTGTTAGGCCCAGTGATTGCGTTGTCTGGGTGTATGTGGCAGCAAAGTTGGCAAAGTTGGGTTTATTGCAAGCTCTGGTCCCAGTGTCCATGTTCAAATGAAATGTTGCATTATTGTAGGTGAGTAGGAGTTTGAGACAAGGGGGTCGTCTGTGTGCAAAGAAAGGTTTGCCCCCCCCCAGTACTTGTGGAAGAGAACTGTTATTATCCAGTAGAAGTTGTAAGTTGTTGATGATGCATTGGACTGTTTTGAGCTGAGAGCTGTATGTGACCACTAGTGGTGCTCTGTTATTGTCTCTTTTGGGCCTGTCTTCTAACAGGTTTTCTCTAGGTACCATTCTGGATTTGTTAATCTGCTTCCTGACTTCATCAAGTGGATACTTTAGTTCCAAAAAGGTGTGTTGTAGATCCCTCAGGTGAAAATCTCTGTCTGTAGGACTGGAGCAGATACGACTGTAGCATAGAGACTGGCTGTATACAATGGATTTGTTTGGTATGTTAAGGATAGTAGCTGGAGGCATGTAGGTCTGTTTGTCAGTCAATAGGTATCCAATATAAGGTGATGTCTATGTGTCCATTGTGTATTTTTACAGTAGTGTCCGGAAAATGTATTTCTTGCATGGATTGGTTCATTGTCAGGTTGATGGTGGGGTGAAAATCATTGAATGCCTGGTGGAATGTGTGTCCAGGGCTTCTTTATCATGTGTCCAGACAATAAAAATGTCATCAGTGTAACACAAATATAAGAGAAATATGAGTGGGTAGGAGTTTAGGAAGCATTGTTCCAAGTCAGCCATAAAGATGTTAGCATATTATGAGGCCATGAGCCCTTTGGATTGCAGCCTTACTTTTTCAAACCCTGCACTAACTACTGAAATTGAGTGTTTTGTAAATGAACTGTAAACAGTTAATTTTGTTGTTGTTGTTTTTAATCCCTCTTAATATCTTCTATGACAAGGGATCAGGTTACAAATAGCGACCAGACTATCAATGACTTCAATATAGTCAGCAACATTTATTTACTTACTTGATTTACTTATGCCTTGCCTTCCTCCCCAATGGCAACTCAAAGCAGCTTACATAATTTACCTCCCCTCCAATTTATCCTCACAACAACCCTGTGAGTTAGGCTTGGCTGAGAATATGTGACTGGCCCAAGGTCACCCAGCGAGCTACCATGGCATGAGTGGGGATTCTAACCAGGGTTTCCCAGATCCTAGCCTGACACTTTAGCTACCCTGTGCTGGCTCTGTCCAGATAGGCCATTGTGGGCAGGGTGGGGATGGTGGAAGAGGAGCACAGATTGGGCACTGGCATTTTGTGGCTATTTGCATATATTTCACATGTATGCCTACCAGAATCAAGACTGCAGACACAGAACGGATGGAAATTCTGAAACTATGGGAAAGAAAATGTGGGTTTTTTTCCTGTTCCCCCCCCCCCTCAAAAATGTTGAAGTGCAGGGGGAAAGAACAGAAATTTAGAGAAAAACTGAAATTATGCAATACTTAGGCCCCGGTCACACGAGAGGTTTTGGGCCTGGAGAGGGACGGATCGGAGGCGCAGCAAACGGGCGCGATCCCACAGCAACATATGGGAAGCGTGGCGCACCCGTTCCCGATCTGCCCCTTCCACCCAAAACCCCGCATCAAAAATAAACCACCTACCTAGGTGGTTCTTTGGGAAAGGGCGCATCAAGGCCGGCCGTGGGATCGCCGGCGCATCCTTCCGCCGGCTCATCCCCAGCACCTGGCCGAACTGTGCATGCTCAGACATGCGCAGTTCGGCAGCCTCCCCCTCCCGACTGTTGCTTCCTCCCCGGCATCTGATCGTCCCGGGGAGCAATGGCACTGCGGCTCAGGGGATCTGTGGGATCCCGCTGCGGCGTCTCTATTTTGGTGTGGCTTTTAAAAGTCGCACTTGGCCCGTTTTTTTTTCCTGCCGTGTGGCAGGGACCTTAATTTCCTATCAAGCCTAAACTTATTGTGCTGCTTTAACAATATACAAGGCATCGTTTATGACTTAGCATATAAAAATTGTACTGATTTACATGTTTATGGCATATTACTGGCATATTTATTTAAGTATAAATCCCTTTGTTTTATACAGGCAAAACTGAATATGTACCATGTGTGTGTGTGTGTGTGTGTGTGTGTGTGTGTGAGAGAGAGAGAGAGAGAGAGAGAGAGAGAGCGTGTTTGTAAACTGCTTGACCCCATACTGTCTTAGCCACATATCTTAATTTTTAGCATTAGAGAAGCAGGAAAAGTTGATATTAGAAAGCAAGTTTTGTTCTAAGAGATTTTTTTTAGTACTCTCCAAGTTTCCCATTAGAAAATGCAGGGGGGAGGATTCCTCTGGTTTTTTCATGCTGTGTTTGAGTAAAAACTTATGATTACGTAAAAACTTATGATTGGCTGTGGGCACACGGGCAGGAAAATACGGGGGGGGGGGGGCGGGGCTGTTTGCCCCGGGGCTAAGAACCGGGCGGTTGCGGGAGCAGCGAGCAGACATACCGTGGAGGTCCCGTGGTAGGGGGGAGGTGCCAATCACTCCACAGTCTTGCGGCGCGGCAAAGAAGCGGGGCGCGGGGCAAACGGGGTTGGGTTTTTTTGTAAACTCAAATGTGCGCATGCTCCCTTGGGTGCTTGTGCGCATCCGTGGAGGACTTTGAAAAAAACCCCTTTTTACCAGGGGACATGGGCAGGCACTGGAACTATCACCGGAAACGCGATCAGAAGCCCGCCCTTGCCCCGCGGTTTAAGGAAACTAGTACCTCCGAGGTACTAGTTTTTTACCATGCATCTTCTGCGGGAAGCCTCGGGTTCACCATGGGAGCTCAACGCTTCCCAGATGTGGCGGTGAGATCGCGCCCAGAAAATCCGCCTATCTTCCATCCCTCTAGCGTGCCTAATGTTCTGTGTGACCGCAGTCATTAAAAGGTTTCATAGGAATTTTTTCAGTGTTCCGCCAAATTTCTATTGGATAAACAAACATATTTTTCAGGTTGTACATTTTGAGTACATTCATGCTGTACACTTTGAGTGAGTAAAACCTTGTCCTAAAATGTATTTCATTTTTTTTAAAAAAAAGCTAACCAAGAAAAAAAAAACCTTCTCTCTTTTTGAGCCTTTGCATCTGATCTCTTTCAGAGATTTCACTTCTCAAAACTCATGCATGAACCCGTCTTCTGCTGAGTGGTCTGTTAGTCTAGACCAGGAGTAGGAAACCTTTCCGGCCCAAGTGCCAAAAATAATGCTGTGCCTACCTGTGAAGATGTTGGTGTGCCAGCAAACAAAACCGGGGCAAGGAGAGAAAAGGGCTGTGTTGGCCAGACCCACCTGGAACACACCAAGCCCCAGCAGTAGTGCTGCCAGCATTTCCAGGGTTTGCCTTGGATTTGCTGGCTGGCTCTGCTGGTTTGAGAAACGGTGGCAGAAAGAAGCCATGCCTCTTGCTGTCTCCCACACCACTAGCCCCAGCAGTGCTGCCAATGCCTGTGGCTTGGGCAGAGAGCTGGTCCTGGGTGGCAGGCACATTGTGTGTCCCTGGCAGCACACGTGGCCGAGTTGGCCTGTCCCTCTTCTAGTCTGACTGGTAGTGCCTCTCAGGTGGAAAGGTGTTTCAGATCATCTGCTTCCTGAGCCCTTTGACTGGAGATTCCAGAAACTAAACCTGGGACCTTCTGCATGCAAAGCAAATATTCTGGACTACAGTTCTCTAACCCGCAGGAGCCAGAAGAGAAGAATGTACCCCTCCCAATCCTTCTTGAAGAGAAGGAAAAATGTAAATGTAGTAGATAGGTAGGGAAGAAGGCAGAATCCTGGAGAATGTCAGCTGCAACAACACAGACTAACAAAAAAGGCATTCTCGAAAGCTCTCCAAAATACAAAGTTGGGACTGAAATTACAATCAAATAGAAACTGTCTGGTAAATAGGGACTGTAAAACTATGTGAGTAATTATTAGCAATAGTTGACACATTACTTTAACAATGTCATCCTTGTTGAGGTTTTATATACACCTCCCTTGTTACGATTTGCACTGGGTCCCTGTCATCAGTGGTTTGTGTCCAGGGCTGGGACAACCAATAACGGCACTTTGCTTTGTCCAGGGTTTTTCAAGCTTTGAAGCAATGTTGGATATCTTCATGCAAAAAAATCTATTTTCCTTTCACCATTGTTCTTTTAAACACTCCTAAATAGTCTTTCTAGTTTTGGTTGGGAGGATGAACTGACAAATGTATGTTAAAACTAATGCACGCACACACACACTAAGCAGAAAAAAATGCAGACATACAATAATTAAAGTTAGATGTGTGTTTGCCTAGGGGTTCACTATTTATATACAGCTTCTTATTAAAGACAATTTAAACTGGAACATGAAAGCATTTGCTCTCAAAGACAGAAAGAAAGGGCGGGGGGAAACGTCACATATTTTTTCAAAGAAATTAGGAATAAAGGCTGTCTATGTTTTTGAGGCTTAGAAAGGTTGACAGTCTTTGTGGTAATGCAGTACTCGCTAGAATTTGCAGACAGGGGTATTTTTCAGCTTTACGATACATAATGAGAGCTATGTTTTCAAGAGCATGCCACCACAGAAAGGGGCATCGGTTAAAGATTTAGCGCGGACTCACTGCTTCCCTTTAACATGTTAGCAGGGACATCTCATTGCTGGATGGTGGAATACGGTTTACTAGGAGGCAATGCCTTTCGCTGAGGCAGCTTGCCCTGGCCCTCCCTAGAATTGAGCTGTGCTCCCCCCACCTCCTTTCTCTCTTTCTCCTGAATGCAACTCTAAGTCTACTTATCATCTGGTGGTCAAGTCACAGCTGACTGATGGCAACCCCACAGGATTCTCAAGGGAAGAGACGAACAGGCTTGCCATTGCCTGCTTCTGCACAGCAACCCACTACTTCCTTGGTCATCTCCCATCCAAGGACTAACTGGGGATGACCCTGCTTAGTTTCTGAGATTTGATGAGATCCGGCGAGCCTGGGCCATCCAGGCCAGGCTGTTGATCATCTAGCTACTCCCATATGTACTGAATTCTTTGTGCTGTCTACTTTTACTGTACTGCTTCGGTAAGAAAAGGAGAATTTCAGAAACCTCAAACCATTTCTGTGGATTTATTTCTCTCCGGTATTGATTTCCACTTTATTACCACCACCGCAGGTCTTTCCTGTCTCTTTAGTTTGTGCGTAGGGGGTAGAATTAGGACAGGGATATAGAGAAGAGAGATGGTTAGAACAGGGAGGCAAGTTAAGAGCTGTGGCCCTCAGAAGCAGCTTCTGGGTCTCTTTCAAAGATGCCTGGTAGCGAAGCATCTCAATTCCATTCCGACACACTCTTTATTTACTGAATCCATTAGCTGCTTATGCAGCCCTGGATGTCTTAATTTTGGGACTAAGGATTGCACTGTCCCCACTTCCTGTCTCTGGGGAAGCTGTTCACCGTGAAGCCTCCAGCTGTGCTAGGGCTGCCAAGTGGGGGCGGGTGGCAGGTAAACCCCCGCTTTGGAATTCTGACACACTCTTTATTTACTGAATCCAGCTGTGCTAGGGCTGCCAAGTGGGGGCGGGTGGCAGGTAAACCCCCGCTTTGGAAGCCCGATTTCCACCGCCACGGAATCGGGCCCCGGGGGGAACTCCGCCCCCCGAAGCGCAGCGTGGCTGCGTCACCGGAGGTGATGCAACCACATCGATCACATTGGGGGCGTGGCCCCGATCGGCAGATCAACATGATCGACAGCGCGCGTCACTTCCGGGATGTGCTGGCGGTGCGCGTGCGCATTGGAGGAGAGCTCCCGGAGCCCAGCGACGCTTCCCTGCCGGTAAGACTCGGCCTCAGAGCTGACACTTCACCGTTCTCCACCATTTGGGACAAAGTTTCTGTTTGCCTGCACAGAATTTGGATTTTGTTGGGTGGGAAACTATTTGCCTTACCTAAAGGTCTCTGGTCTACACTTCTCACAACAAGGACTCTGGAGTGGCTGTACTTGAGCTAGGAGATGCAAAAACCCCTACAACGTCTGATGGCTCACAGGGCCAGTTAGACTTAGTCAGATGTGTAAATGAGCCCTCACCATCAAGTGCAATTCTCCAAGGATTTAGGAAGCTGGATTTCAAACAGCACAGAGGCCCAACCCAGATTCCACACCCTATTTTCACACCTGAGCCCAGGGCAAGACTAGAGTCCTTCTAATGTTCTCTTCTTGCACCCTCCTTGAAAACATCTGAATTTTCAAGAGAAGGATCACTACTGGGCAGGCATAGAAGGCCCTGTAGAGAATGTTTCCTCTGGAGGAAAAAAAAGGGGGAAATAGCCCTAATAGGCATCATATTCTGTATTGTTCTCTCACCCTTCTCGGTGCCTAGGCGATACTGCAGAAACATTCTAAGTGGAACAGCAGTCCCAAGTCCCATAAAGGAGGACCACGGTAGCATCCTGTTACCCTGAACAGTAGTCTCCGAAGAACCAGGAGGCAAAAGAATTACTGGATATAAAACCTTAGTCAGAGAAGGTACTTCCATGTAGAAATATTTTGTAGGCAGGAAATAGAGAATTTTCTGCAAGCATCTATAGCAGGCAGAAGCTGTGGCCTTGATGTCTAGGCACAGTTATTCCAAGCTGCTGTGGAACTCTTCAAACCAAGCTATATAAAGGTAAGAGAAACTTCTCATTGTCCTAACGATACCAAGGAATTGCAGGTGAACCATATTCGCTCAGGAGTCTTTGTGGGAGTAGTTCACGCAGTGTATGCAATTCTTACAGAGGTCTAAGGGTTCCCCCCTTAAAAACATAAATTACTTCCTTTGTTTTAATGTAGTTCCTCTACTCAGCATAGCGAGCATGTAGTTGAGGACTATTTTAATTCCACTAACAGTTGGACTCTGAGAAATTCTCCTGTTCATTTAAGTAAGTATAAACGCTGCTGTTTCAGTCGAGTGATATTAATTATTTTAATTTAGTGCATCCTTCTGATGCTCCCATAATTACTTTCTGGGGTATTGTGAGTTATCATCTTGATAGGTGTTATAAAAGAGGGGGGGACAGTTATCGGGAAATTTTACTTTAACATTTCTTAAAATTGTGTAAAGTACTTCCATGTCTTTCTGAGCGACAACATGATTAATGATATCGAGGGCACTTTCAATAAATAGAAGTGCTTGGCTCTCCAGGAAATTAATTAGATAGTAGCTATATTGCAACTGTCAACATAGCTGTATATCACATGTAAAATACATCCAAGCAAGGGGACCTTTTGCACACAAATTAACAGATTCATTTGACTAAAGCAAACTTACTGATTTACCAGCAACATGAGTGAAGCCTGAAGCATGAAAATAATAGCATCATATAAAGGAAGATCCCTTTTTAGTCAGCCTAACCTCTCACCAGAATAGCTCTCAAAGCACAACATGGTTTCTCTCTCTCTCTCTCTCTCTGGCCTCACCCGGCCCCTGGGCCGCATGTTTGACACCCCTGCTGTAGACCATTCTGAATTTTTTTTAAAAAAAAATCTCTTGTCACTTTTCTCTTGCATTTCACATACCTTTATTGCATTTTTGATAACAGGAACATTTATTTAAAACTAAATTTAAAAAGGACCTGAAGCTGCCAATCACCCAGTTCGTGCTCTCTCTCTCTCTCTCTCTCTCTCTCTCTCTCTCTCTGGCTGCTTGCCATCTTGAGTTGCATATAGTTGGTCCTTGCATAATAGGGGCATCCAAGTGAATGCATTTGGATATATATATATAGCAATGGTGCTGCTTTATTTGAACCTTGCTATCCTTTCCAGAGGGAGCCAATATTGAAACACTTTGTGAGTTCTTCAAATTGAGTGTCTGCCCAGTTATTTCTAAAGCAAAATGGTGAGGGGCAGTGGTTTAAAATGGCAAAGGACTGCAAGGGTACGGGGTGATGAATCCCCCCACAGGTATGGTGGTATGTTAGCCTAGCCAGCATGCTTCAAGATTCTGCCTTCTTCCACTTATAGCTAATTCCCTGTACCATTTAATCATACCCAAAGAAAAACAAACACTCTAAAAATCTAACAACCCATCAGAATACTTGCAATGCAGTCCTAAGCAGAGAATACCCTTCAGTTGAAGTCAGCGGATTTAGAAGGGTGTACCTCTCTCTTGGTCCCCCTTCCCTGTTACCCCAAATGGTCTGTGTTGCCCCAAAAGGGGGCTGTCTCCTATGGTAGTTGGGGGAATTAGCAAAGGAGACCAAGGCTTGCGGGGGGGGGGGGGGATTTCGTGAGATCTCTTCACCTATGTTTTATGGGGATCTTTCCCTTTAGAGAGCTCTCAAAATAACCAGCCCAGGGTAAAACAGAGATTGATTTTATCTGATAGAAAATAAGAAGGCTAACATACAAAAGCACACAAATAAGCAACATGCATACAAGACCAATTAAGAAATAAAGGAATTGGTGGGAAATATAGGAGGGTGTTGGGGTGACGGCTACCTGTTCAGAGGAGGCAAGGTCCAGAAGGGCAAGATGTCCAGCATCTTGGGTGTGCAGTTTGGATCCAGGAAATACACACATTGAAAATGGGACCTGAGGGCATGCAAATGTGACTGCATAGTGATATGCAGAGGGGTGGAGATATCAGCATTGGTGTAATATACAGAGGGGTGGAGATAACAGCATTAGTGTAATATACAAAGGGGTGGAGATATCAGCATTGGTAATGAGACAGGAAACCTAGGTCTCAGTTTGGTACAGGAGGATTCAGTCCAGGAGGATGCAAAGAATAAATGGAAATAAGTCTGAAGAGGAGAGCAGTGACTCACAAAAGCACATACCCTACCACAATTTTGTGCTACTGGACTCTTACTCTTTCTACCACTATTAAACCGCAGCATTCAAAAACCAGTGGGGGAGACATTTTAACCTTCCAGGGCATTCAGTTTCTGCCCTAAGAGTAGCAGTGCTCTTACAAAGGAATTTCAAAGGGAGATTAGAGAGACTGCTGAATTGTAACTGATCATAAAGCGCAAGACAATGCAAACTCCTGGACTGAATTGAGACCTAGCTTTCTTCTCTCATTACCAATGCCTGCTATTGTCTTTTGGCATCTGAAATCTCTTCACTCTCCAAGATATAAGGATAGATGGACTCACATTCCAGCTGTATCTGAGGAAGTGAGCAGTGATTCATGAAAGCTCATGCCCTGCAACAAATGTTGTTAGTCATTAAGGTGCTGCTGTACTCTTACTCCCTTTCACTAATAAGGAATCCAAGCTGTGCTGTTAGGTCCCCCCCCATCTGTTAGAAATGGAGAGATCTCTTCAAGTGCCATGGGATGGACTCTCTCTCTCTCATACCTGGAATAAAGCTTTTTTTTTTTGTCTCAAACACAGGACTCTTCCCCCCCATACCTGGAATAATTTTTTTTGGTCTAAACGCAGGACTCTCTCTCTCTCTCTCTCTCTCTCTCTGCTTCTGGTGTGGTTCCTCTGGCTGGCCGGCTGGCCGGCTGGCTGACTGACTGCCTCCCTCCCTCCCTTTCTCTCTCTGAAGAAAAAATGTGCTTCTACCTGGAATAAAACATTGCTGGTCTTCTGAAAAGTCCCACAAGATGCCATTCCCCCCTCTGTGTCTCTCTTCCTCCCCTCCCTCCCCAGAGGAGAAGGGGGGGAGCCCTCAGCCAATGGAGGGAAGGCTTTCTTTCTGTCCTCTGCCAAGCAGGAACTAGGAAAGATGGCGAAAGGAGCTGCAACCTTAGCAAGAGGAAGCAGGAAGCAGCACAGAGTCAGCTGCTCTTGGCCAGATTGCAGCCCTGCACTGGCTGGATCTGGCCTGTGGGCCGTATCTTTGACACTCCTGACTTAGAGGATCCTCTGTGTGTGCATGTGCATGAGAGAGAAGCAGGCATGGAGCTGAGTCCCCCCCCCCCGGTTAGGAAGCCAGTGCTGTCCCACCAGCATCTGCCTGGAAACTTGTTGCAGGGAAGAGTGACTGGCTTCATGGGTCAGATTCTCAAAAGCAGTCAAATCACAATTAAGATCAGTAAAAAATAGATTTTTTAAAGCTAAGCATAAATCCAACTAAACACAAATAATTGGGAATACTCAGAAGACAGTTAACTAGAGGCAGAATACTAAGCAAAATAACATGAAGGTGATATGCTAGCTCAGCCTGCACTTACACAGAAACCTGTACATTCCTCTGTTTTGGCACAGGTACAAGAAAATAGAAGCCTGACAAAGGGTGCAGTCAGACAGGCAGGTTGCCATGGCAGTATATCGGCTCTAAATAAGCGGCTTGAATTTGGGATGCTTTGTGTCGATCACACAGCAGTCGCTATGCCATCATCATAGTGCCATGGGCCCATGGTTGGTCATTCACATTGACAATTCACTGCAACTGTGGACCCATGGCTGAATGGATGTTTTTTCCTAAGTCCCACTGCACATGTGCAGTAGTGGACAAGCACAGGCACGCTCCTGTCAGGAAGTTTTCAAGGGTGTTCCTGTAGTTGCTTTCAGGATAGAATCCCTCACATGCCTCTTCAAGAATCTGACCACTATTTCCCCAAGTAGATTATTCTTCTTAATGTACATGGAATAGGACCTGTAGACCATATCCATTTCACTTGCAAGATACTCGGCTTTCAGTCTGTAACTGGGGCTAATGCTTCTGTCAGGAAGTTTTCAAGGGTGTTCCTGTAGTTGCTTTCAGGATAGAATCCCTCACATGCCT
Organism: Gekko japonicus; assembly: GCF_001447785.1. Classification (NCBI taxonomy): domain Eukaryota; kingdom Metazoa; phylum Chordata; class Lepidosauria; order Squamata; family Gekkonidae; genus Gekko; species Gekko japonicus. Next base: position 300,414 of record NW_015173737.1, read on the forward strand.
CTTCAAGAATCTGACCACTATTTCCCCAAGTAGATTATTCTTCTTAATGTACATGGAATAGGACCTGTAGACCATATCCATTTCACTTGCAAGATACTCGGCTTTCAGTCTGTAACTGGGGCTAATGCTTCACTCAAGAGTTGCTTTAGATTCTCGCCTTTTAATTCTGGGACCCCCTGAAACCGTAGGACCAAATTTGCTTTCTCCATTTGCAGCTGTAAAAGTTGTGATTCTTCTGAAGCTTGTTTCTTTTCCAGATTTTGCACCTTTTTCTTGACTTTTTTTAGTGTTGGCGTCCATTTCCTTCACCTTCTCAGCCGTTTGCTCCGTTATTTTTAAAGTCTCAGTCAGTTGGAGCTGCTGAGTTGCAAGGTTCTGGTTTAGAGTTGTCAGCTGTTGTTTGATGTTAGTCATCTGGTCCAGCAGAGGGCGCAAGAAATCTGCCAACATTTTGGAAAGCTCGGTGGTCTCTTCTGGTCGGGGGCTCAAGCCGGCTGGTTTAACTTTTGCTGGTTTGTCTTTCTCTGCCCTCTTCCCCGCCATCATTATGGTTTACTTTTATGAAAACTTGCTAAAGTCTCTGAAATACGCCCATACGCTTATCCGCACTCTGCTAAGTCTCTCGAAACAGATTTCAACGCTTTTTCTTCCGCTCCCCCCTTGGTATTTCGTTGTTTAGTTCATTTGCATGGGAGGAGCCCCTCCCCCGCTCGCTTTTCTCACCGTTCCCAGGGGGTAGCTTTCTTTTTAAATTCTCGTATTTGCTTTAACCTGACTCACTGTTCATTGTTGGTCATACGACCTTGCTCGGCACATGTTCAAAATGCTCGATCTCCGACGCTTGTCCCGGTCAGCGGCTCTAGATCCATACGGACACTCAGCGGCAGGACCGTCAGGGCGGAGGAGTGCCTCAATTCCCCAGCTTTGTGCTGGTGAAGAGGTTGCCCCTCAAAAGCCCCATGGCTAGGAGCCTTTTGCCAAGGCTCTGGGGGGGGGTGGCTTTCTTTTTAAATTCTCGTATTCGCTTTAACCTGAGTCACTGTTCATTGTTGGTCATACGACCTTGCTCGGCACATGTTCAAAATGCTTGATCTCTGACGCTTGTCCCGGTCAGCGGCTCTAGATCCATACGGACACTCAGCGGCAGGACCATCAGGGCGGAGGAGCGCCTCAATTGCCCAGCCTTGTGCTGGTGAAGAGGTTGCCCCTCAAAAGTCCCATGGCTAGGAGCCTTTTGCCAAGGCTCTGGGGGGGGGTGGCGACCCGTCGCGCCCCCCCTCCTATCCGCTGGTGCGCAGATCACATCTGGGAGGTCCGGGAGATGTGTCCGCCAGCGTGTCGCCATAAACTGGAAGTCCGAGCCCCCATATAGTTCTGAGAACTCCTTCACCCTGAGGCTAATTGCAGTTCCCTCCACATTCAGCGGAGCAGTCTGTGACCAAGGAATCAGATGATAAGTGGTCTGCGGTTCTCCTGCTTGGCATTAGAGTTTGCCTGCAGCATCTCTAGGTTCTCCTGTCCCTGCTTCCTCACCCAAACACCAGGCTTTGCATGCATGCATGCACTTCCATGCAGGAGCACCACAGGCAGCCAATGGGGTGCTGAAGTACATACAAAGGGATACATTGGAAATGGAGAGGAGCAATCACACTGCTCATGCGTTTCCATGGCACGTCCGGGTGATCAGATGCCTAGAAATCCACCATAGAAGTGCCTTGCTGAGGCACCAGAATTTGCGTCACACCCGTTTGATCCAGAGGGAGGGGTGGCTATGTTGGGCCACACTGCTTGTGTGATCACACCCATAGACTGCCTCTCAGTCCTGGCACAGACATCATTCCTTGAACATACCTTCCTCCTTGGGGCTCAGAGCTACTCCAGGCTAACTTTTTTTAACCCCTTGCCTGTAGCTTTGCAGTACTTTTTCAGGATCAGTCATACTTTGGGGGAAGGTGTCAGGCTGAAACCCTCTCACCAAACCTGTGCTGGTGACCCCAGAGCCTTGGATTGCTGATTTTAAGGCTTCAGGACAAGATACGCAACCCAATCTATCTCGGCTCCCCTTGACATCTTGACCAAACAGTGAGATTTTATCCTTGAACTCCCTCCAGTTTCCATCTTATCTGTCCTTGCTGCAACTTAAGGCTTTTTTTTATTGAAGAGCACACAAATATGTGTGTATTTTCCTAAGGCACATTTCTCATCACAGGGCGTAAGTCTGTTTAGGATTCCATTCTTCTGCTCCTTTCCTTTCTGTAGGATCTTCAATATCAAATGTATATTTAATGTGGTGTGATGACTTTGCAGTGAAGTCACTTCCCTTTTGCCTTACCTTCCTAGGGGCTTTCACCTAATTATATGTAGTTGTAAAACAATAGGATATACCTTTTAGGTGTTTCACAATATATTTCATTATTTTAGATTAAAACAGTTTTTGGAAAGGCATACCTATTTTATTTCACCGTGATTAGCCGTGCAGTTTTGAAGATATTTTCAGCTTGTTTCTCTTTACTTCATTGCATCTGTTCCTGACTGGGTGGCAAATTGTAAAGGAATGAAACTGAAATTGTATTTTCCCACTGTGAACTGAAGGCAGGAAACTTTAGCCTCCCTAGACCCTACCCTTAAAGGTATAAAGTCCATTTTCAGGTATCAGGGACTGTGGTGGAACCAAACTCTCCACAGGGCATCACAGAGACTGGCAGCAAACACCAGCCACTACTGAAATGACTGAAGAAGAGAAAATGTCTGAGGTAAACCGCAGGATCCTCCATGGACTTTTGTGGTAGATTGAATTTCTGATCCATACTGTTCAGGCCTGAAAATCCCCATTTCAATTGTATTTTTTCCCCTTCTGCAGACTGACCCTTTGATTCTTTATTTTTGTATTGTTCCCTTTTCTTTCTGGTTATGATGCAGGGCCTTCTAATCTTGCCATAGTGTGGGGCTCAGCATGTTTTAATCCAGCCCTACCTCCATGTCTCACATCATCCAGCTCTGCCCTGAGTAATCCAGTAAAAATATCTGCACGAACTAGTAGAGATGTTTTGCTTTTGACAGCAGTTGAATTTGTTCCAACAGCAGAAGAGTTATGTTTCAAAAAGCATCAGGACTCATTTCCCATCATCATAAATCTTCCTATACCACCTGAATGTCTACTTTCTTAAGGGCCTATCCTTTTGCTACTGGGCTTCTCTTAAGCAGCAACGTTTTGTGTATTAACCAAGTTCACATTAAACCATGGGTTTATGGCAAAGTCACCGTGCCCTGGCTCAACACGATGCAGTGGCTTTGTAATAGGTGTTTTTGTTGTTCAGTCGCACAGTCGAGTCTGCGACCCCATGGACCAGATCATGGCAGGCCTTCCTGTCTTCTGCCGTCCTCTGAAGTTGGCTCAATTTCATGTTCGTTGCATCGATGACACTGCCTAACCATCTCATCCTTTGCCATCCCCGTCTTCTTTGACCTTCAATCTTTCCCAGCATCAGGGTCTTCTCCAGTGAGTGCTCCCTTCTCATTTGGTGGCCAAAGTATTTGAGCTTCAGTTTCATTATCTGGCCTTCCAAGGAACAGTCAGGGTTGATTTCTTTTAGGATTGACTGATTTGATCTTCTTGCAGTCCAAGGGACTCTCAAGAGTCTCCTCCAGCACCATAGTTCAAAAGAATCTATTCTTCAGCACTCGGCCTTAATGCAGCTAAGTGTAACTTAATTTTTTCCCCACAGAGTAGTTAGGACCAACACATGCCCCAACAGCTCTCTTCACCTCCAAGAGACAAGCTGTGAGCCACATTCCAGTTGGCCTGAGTTCACTCTGACCTCACTCACTGGAGACAGATTCAGATGGGTAGCCGTGTTGGTCTGAAGCAGCAGAACAACGTTCAAGTCCAGTGGCACCTTTAAAACCAACAGTTTTATTTACTCAAGGTATAAGTGTTTATTTTATTCAAGTTTTATTCAAGGTATAAGGTTTCATGTGCTTGCACACTTCTTCAGATACATTAGAGTGGTATCGTTTGCAAATCTGAGGTTGTTGATCTTTTCCCCAGCAATCTTAATTTCCGCTTGTGATTCATCCAGGCCAGCATTTCGCATGATGTACTCTGCATATATATTAAATAAGCAAGGTGACAATATACATCCTTGTCGTACTCCTTTTCCTATGCTACACCAATCAGTTGTTCCATATCCGGTTCTAACTGTCGCTTCTTGGCCCTTATACAGGTTTCTCAAGAGACATGTGAGGTGGTCTGGTACTCCCATCTCTTTAAGGACCTGCCATAGTTTGTTGTAATCCACACAGTCAAAGGCTTTAGCACAGTCAATGAAGCAGAAGTAGATGTTTTTCTGGTACTCTCTTGCTTTCTCCATAATCCAGCGAATGTTGGCACTAATGTAATAGGTGACCCCCCTCATAAGGGAAGCATTCCTTTTCAAAACAGACACATGGAAACAAATGGGCCTCTTTGCTTGTTTCCACACAACACATTAATTGCTAAATCACAGGACTGTATTGAGATGGCTGCTCTCTTCGATATCCAGTCTCTAGGTTATGGCCCTCTGACTGAAGAGAAGTTTATTTACTTCCAGGTGTCAAGTGAAAACCTTGTGTCCCAGCCAAAGATAACTCATGTGTCTTTTAAGATTCTTGAAATGAGCAACGACAATGAGAAATGAGGACCACAATAATATGAAATATACATGCATATGTAAATGAAATCAGAAAAAGAAATACATACATATCATTCCTTATCCAACTAAAGATTAAAAGACAAAATACAAAGTCAAAGTCAAATACCTTTAATGGCATAACAGTAAAATACATAGATACACAATAACACAGCGTGAAAATTTAAAAGCATAACGAACAAAATAAATCATTCCTTTAGGAGCATAAATCTAACTTTGGCCGCTTCGGCAAGAAATTTGGCCACTATAGCTGTGATATCAGGCTTAACATCCTTTAGAAGATACTGAATAGCTTTTTCCTTATTAGAACTAAAATTAAGAGGAAATAAAGATAACAATTCTTTGTGTAAGGCTGAGTGAAATTGACAGTTGAAAATAATATGATATATTGAATGTACAGATTTTAAGGGGCATGAACATAAACTTTCATGTAGGGGAATTTTATTAAACCAACCTAAGAGCACTTTTTGGAGGAAAATATTTAGATGGGCTAATGTGAAGACAAAATACAATTTCTGAGATCCCTACTAAAGCCCTTTCAGAAAGATTTGGTAGTCTCACACAATCCATATCTGAGAGATTCTAGGGGTGTTTGGGGTGTGGTTATCTGATATAGGCCCAATTACATGAAACCCACATGGCCATACGAAAACCTTCCAATTTTTCACTTCTGAAGGTGTGGCTGAGCACTTTTCTGAGCCTAGAAGAAACTTCTCATAGAAATATATGTATCAAAACTGTGAGCTATGAGATCAACTTGTTTGGAGATTTTTCTGGGCATCAGTCCGTCTATTCAAACTATCTCTTTTCCAAGGATGGGACATTGGGTACACAGCTGAGAAAATAAAACTTGTCATTTGTTCAACCAATACCTCTAATAGACTAGAGTCTACAACAGCTGAATATCTCTGTTCTTTAAAAAAAATATATGCTGGCCTCACTGTGTATACATAACAATATGTGCTTCTCCCATATCTTAGAAGGAAACAAAGTGAAAACATTTGTGAATCTTAAATCTGTAACTTGTAATTGCCTGCAAAGGAAATGAATATCTACCATGCTTTGTATTCTAAATCCATGCCATACAAAGTCAAAAATTCATATTGCCTCCAAGTGGAAAACAGAATTAAGAACATAAGAACATAAGAACATAAGAGATGCCAATGTTGGATCAGGCCAAAGGCCCATCCAGGCCAACACTCTGTATCACACAGTGGCCAGAAATACCAGTGCCATCAGGAGGTCCACCAGTGGGGCCAGGACATTAGAAGCCCTCCCACTGTTGACCCCCCCAAGCATCAAGAAGACAGAGCATCACTTGCCCCAGAGTCCCTATCTATACCTTGTGGCTAATAGCCACTGATGGACCTCTGCTCCATATGCTTATCTAATTCCCTTTTGAAGCCGTCCATGCTTGTAGCCGCCACCACTTCCTGTGGCAGTGAATCTCCTCTGGAACCTTTTTAAAGATGGGACTGACATTTGCTACCTTCCAATCCTTAGGAATGGAGGCAGATTTTAAGGAAAGATTACATATTTTTGTCAGGAGATCCACAAGTTCACATTTGAGTTCTTTTAGAACTCTTGGATGTATGCCATCTGGGCCTGGTGATTTATCAGTTTTTAAGTTGTCTATCAGTTTTAGGACCTCCTCTCTCGTCACTTCAATCTGATTCAGGTCTTTCAACACCTCTCCCGAACTCAGCGGTTCTGGAGTGGGCAAGCACTTTTCATCTTCCACAGTGAAGACGGAGGCAAAAAATGCATTTAGCTTCTCAGCCATTTCCCTATCATCCTTCAGTACTCCTTTTACCCCTTGGTCATCCAAGGGCCCCACTGCCTCCCTGGCTGGTTTCCTGCTTCTAATGTATTTGAAGAAAGTTTTATTGTTGGTTTTTACGTTTTTTGCTATATGCTCCTCATATTCCCTTTTTGCCTGCCTGACCACTGATCACTTTTAATCTCCTGTCGGCTTTCCCCCATTCTGCAGGTAAGTAAATTAAATCATGTAAATTAAGTGATGCTGATTTGAATTTGATTAGAAGGTCACAGAGGGGAAGTTTTGGAATCCAACCCTGTTATGGAATTCTTAGACTCAATAAATTTTTACATCTTCTAACAGTTTTCTAAAATAACAAAAATAATAATCGTAAATTAATCATATACTCTCTCCTATTCATTATTTCAGTACCAACTTCTATCAGAGTTGTATCAATTTATGCAATAATAGGAATCTAGGGTGGATTTTTTTATGCCAAAAATATATGCAGAGGAGGAGAAAGTAACCAAGACCTCATAATGTAGCTGTGTGTATCTCCCAAAGTAAAAAGTCATTTTTAATGAAATGCTGGATATCTGGGTTCTGAAATGGTAGCATAATAACTCAGTATAAATAATACATTGTGTTTAAAAGGTAAGCTGTTAGAAAGAACCTTGAATATTAAAAGTGACATAAAACAATTGCTATATTATAGTGGGCTGTGCACATTCTCTGGGCAAGAATCCAATCATTTCTGTGCAAAGGTTTATTACCCATATGCCTCTGATGTAATTATCATATAAATATGAAGTTAACACTAAAAGAGTAATTTTACTGTGGCTTTCTTTTGCATTATGCGTAAAGTGACCACTGTGGCCAATGAAAGTTTATGGGGGGAAATTGAAAGTGATGAACTTAAAATTGCATATGATAGTTATGTAATGAATATCTGATAATCCAAAGATGTGGAATATATTTAGCATGAAAATATATCCTGTCTATACTTAAGGCCCCCAAATTCTCACAGCACGAACATAGCATGAGATTTAGTTCCACAGTGCTATGAGTAGAACCAGTACACAGAGTGAAAACTGGTAGTGACTATAACTATGTTCTGGGTGTACAAGTGTGGGCATAGTGTTTAACACAGCAATCCTAACTGAGGGGGCTGAATCAGAATAGGGACCCAACTGACCCCTATGCTGGTGTAACTTGGAGTTATGCTGGCATAAGGGCAGTTTATGCTGGTGCAGTGCATAGCAGCACTGCACTGCTGAGTCCCAGTGGCACAGGAGTGCCACATCCACACAGTGGTGGAGCAACGGTACAAACCCCGCTGCCAGCAAAGATATGGGTGTTCCACGCGTGTTGCAGCAGTTCGGTGGATCGCAAACTCACTGCATAACTATCCCCTTAGGGGGGCGACTAGCAGCGGTGCAGCTGTGCCATGGCCAGCCACCGCAGGATTGTTCTGCCCATGTAGGAAATGGTAATTCAATATGTCCAATTCAGAGTTGGCTTTTCTGAATACTGATGTGTTTAAATATGCCTCACCTTAAAATCTACCCTTAATCATAAAACCAAACATGAGTTTTGTGGTAATTTAGAGACTAATAGATTTACCGTGCCATAACCTTTTGAGGACTAGAGCTCACTTTCACCAGGTTGGAAAAGTGTGTATTGAACAACGTGTGTGTGTGTGTGTGACGTGGTATGTCAGTAGATGATTACATGTAAATGAGTTACGTAACCATGGGGGAAAGAAAGTAAACAGCAGAATCATAATGTCATGAATTGCAAATTAGTACCGTTAGACTGATAGTTCTTAGATACTTTGACCTTCATATTTAGTCCACCTTGTCTGGCCATGCCCAGGACTTCATGGCATTCATGGCAAACATGAGATTACCAAAAGGCCCCTTCCACTTTCCTGCAGTAAGTTTATAATCAGCTCAAGCTGTACAAATATTTTTCATAGCGTATCCGCAACTTGTTTGGTTTGCTAACAGATCTAACTCTACAGTGTACTTAGTTTTTCCCCAGTATGTCACAATGGGGAACAGTGGGCACATTTTTTGGACACCATTAAGCAAAGTCTGTTCCAAAAGGCAGGTGTCCTCATCCACATTCGTGTCCAGGCAGTCAAATCTGTTTTGTAGCTTTAATGGGGCAAAAAAAAAAATTCTTCTAGCTTGGATTGTTTGCTCTACGGGGATATCTTCTCTCCCTCGAATGGATATGTCCTATCTTCTTCGTGGTCTCTGTGCATCACACCCTTGGGAATACTGCGCCTGCGCTGAACCTTCTCGGTACCGGTAGCTAGCAAAAGGGATTTTCGCGCCTCTCCCAGGTCACGCGCCGGCTCCACTGCGCATGACCAAGGAGGGGCACGCAGATCCCGCCAGTTCTCTTCTGACCGCCGCGCTGGTAGGACGCCTTCTGCCTCGGTCTGCTAAGTACCAAACTTTTTTTGCTAAACTTACGTTTAGTTAGTTTCTTTTTCTTTATTTTTGTAGAATTTGACCAAAGTTTTGGGAGAGGTCTGATGGTTTAAATTAAGAGTGAGTCTGGCTAGTGTTGGAAAAATTGGCAAAAATACTTAGATATTCAGAGTTTGCAATGGATCTTTGCTTCACTGGAGAAGAGGCATTTCTTTCTGTGTAAAAATATTTATTTCTAAGGGAAGGGTACATAGGAAAAGCTACAAAATAACAAAGACACCTAAGACTACATCTTTACATCTTTACAGACCGACCACACGGTCTCACAACAGCAGCTGTAATGGAGATTCTTTTTCTTCTTGACCCCTAGAAGGAAATCATCTGAATACATTAACCAATGATTGTGAGTAAACAGACTTAGATTTCCCAGGCTTTGTTCCCATTGGTTCTGAGCCAGGTTTCCCTTCCAGGTCAGTCTAAACAGTAGCACACAAGGTAAACAGATTAACCCTATAATGACTGAATTAGAACTTGCAACACACACTTATTTCCAACAGCTAGCACATACTGATCCCAGAGTCTTGCATGCCATAGCGATTTTGTTGAGGCCTTTATCAACTCTTCACCCCTTCCACCCCCTACTCCACCTCACTGAGCAGCTCCCACGCCCACAGCCAGTAGACTCAGCTGTGGGTGGGGTCACTCCTTGTGGCTTGAGCTTGAGCAGCATTTAAATGGGGGAGCCGAGAGCTGAGTCCTCTGAGTCCTTGGTTCCCCCTTTTAAATGCTGCTCAAGCCATGAGCAGCAAGCCCACCCACAGCCAGTAGATGAGGAGGAGCCTCTTCCCTGTCTACTGGCTGTGGGCAGGTGGGCTAACCACTTGCTGCTTGAGTGGCATATAAAAGGACGTGATGCCCCCTGAGTGCCCTACAAATTCCTGGCTACCCCCTCCATTTTTCTCTGCAACCATTGCATCACCTAAATTTTGTGCAGCTGAATTTTGGGGGATTATTAAAGGTCTTTGACTCTGATCTGGCCCCATAAAACATGAACTAATTGTAGCTTAACATTAGACTTTTGCATGATTCTTTGTTGATACTGTCTACGTCAACTTGCATGCCAGTTTAAGATTCAACTTGTTGCCAGAGGTGTCAAAAGTATCCACTGATCATAATCGTATAGGTGATTTCAGATTGTTTTCTGTGGCTGATGTGGGCAGAGATGTTGGAATTGATGGGCACCATGTTTAAGCTTGCTCCTTGCTCCTTCAGGATGGATGCAGTATGTCATGAAGGGCTAAGAGTTCCACTGACTGGAATGATTAACACCTGTTTTGTAATTCCAAGACTTTGGCATTGAAATAAAATCTTCTTTGCTAAAGAAAACTGGCTGATGTGCGGACTGTAATCTGGGAGAACCAGGTTTGATTCCCCACTCTTCCACTTGCAGCTGCTGGATGACCTTGGGCAAGCCATAGGTCTGTCAGAGCTGTTCTCTCAAGGACAGTCTTGGAAAGAGCTCTCTCAGCCTCACCTACCTCACAGGGTGTCTGTTGTGGGGAGGGGAAGGGAAAGGAGTTTGTAAGCCGCTCTGAGACTCCAAGTGAAGGGCGGGGTATAAATCCAATCTCCTCCTCCTCCTCTTCCTCTTCTTCTTCTTCAGCAGTGTCAGATCTTTAATTTTTTAGACAAGGTGATCAAGCACATGGCAGAGCAATTCCAGGCATGACTGAGATCTTCCCTTGAACCTTTGCAACCTGGTTTTCAGTCTCGATGTAGGACAGAACATACCTTGGTAGTATTTGCGGAAGTTTTGTGGCTATAGCAAGGGTCATTTCGAGCAGGAACGTGCAGGAACGGCATTCCAGGAGTAACAAGCCTGCCCCCCCCCAACATCCTGCTAAGGCCCCATGACTTCCTTGGCAGCACAGGCCCCCTGACTCTCTGGGCTGCCCGGAGGACTCTCTGCTGCCAGCCAGCAGCCCCGCAGGCCTCTCCTTGCGTCCCCCCATGGCCTCATTGTCTGATTCGGCAGCGCGGAGCAGCAGAGAGGGGCTTGAATCGGGGCCAGGCTGGAAGCCCTGCTGGCTACACTGGCCAGCTGGTCGGGAGGCGGAGAATGCCTGGCCCAGTACTGCAGCTTGCCTGCCATCCTGCCTGGAGGAGGAGGGGCGGAGTTGGGAGAGGGTTCTCTGCAGGCCTGTAGCCAGGATTTATTTTATTCAGGGGGGGATTTAATTTGGGGGGGGCATAATTATTAAAAGAACCCTTACTTCCAAGTATAGAAGCACAAGTGGGGTAGTGTGAGGTAAAGGGGGGGAGCTGGGACTGAATGGGGGTAGGGATGGCAGGCTCCAGGTGGAGTGATAAAAGACTTGTCTTTATGGTAGATGGCAAACATGGGCAGCACTGTGTACATGGCTGCTGGTGTGATGTCTGTTTGGGATATCCCTTGTCAGGTCTTAATGTGCCTCAAGACTGCAATAAACATTACCCTTTTAATTAATTAATATTAAAGAGAGCCAGTTTGGTGTAGTGGTTAAGTGTGCGAACTCTAATCTGGGAGAACCGGGTTTGATTCCCCACTCCTCCACTTGCACCTGCTGATGTGACCTTGGGTCAGTCACAAACTCTGGCACAGCTGTCCTTGAAAAAGAGCAGTTTGTGTCAGAGTTCTCTCAGCCCCACCCACCTCACAGGGTGTCTGTTGTGGGGAGGGGAAGGGAAAGGAGTTTGTAAGCCACTCTGAGACTCCAAGTGAAGGGCGGGGTATAAATCCAATCTCTTCTTCTTCTTCTCTTCTAATATCTCTCCCAGCCTTCAAGCATTTGTTTCTGTCAGTAAAATGTAGGGGGAGAGAGCATGTCAGGCCTGACAGCAGCCACCATGCCACTTGCATAACTCATGCAGGCCCAGCTGCTTGCTACTGCTCAACAGCCGCTGCCCCATGAAGTGTTGTGTAGTGGTTAGTGTTCCAGGCAAGGATTTGGGAGACCCAGGTTTGAATATGAGTTGGGAAATACCTGGAGATTTTTGAGGTGGAGCCTGAGGGGTGGGTGTTGCCTTTTGACACACTTCTGGTGATGTCAGGGGGGGTGGCATATGCAAATAAGTTATGCTAATGAGCTCCTGCACCTCTTTTTTCTATGAAATGATCCCTGGGCTACAGTATGATAAGGAATTCTTTTCCTTGTTGATTTTGTTAGACCTTTTGTGGTTGATACAGTACAGTAATAATTTATTACAGCAGAAACCAATAGAACAATACAATTCTGATATAAAAGAGATTAAAATAATAATAATAATAATGTAGTATTTATATAAAAATATTGGCAAGAAAAAATTAATAAAATTGGTGAAATAACAGTAGAAATTTAAAAACTCATAGTTTTTTCAGCTAAAATAAGTTTACGTTTCCTAATAGCTAAGAAACAAAATTTTGCCACCACATAAGTCACTGTATCTTCTAAAAGAAATTTGCACAGGACTTCTGGCCTGAAATCAAGATAGGACTGCAGAGGGTTAAATCTGGAAAAAAGATGATTTCATTCCTCTTGATAGAATTAAATCTGGAAAAAAGGTGATTTCATTCCTCTTGATAGAATTTACAAAACATGAGAACGTGAGTAACTGATTCAATCATACTAGCCATACATGGGCATATACGTTCATGCATTGGAACTCGAGTGAATTTACCTTGCAGTACAGTGGAAGGAAGTGCCTCAAAACGGGCTCTGGAAAAAGGCCCATCTATAGGGCTCATAGGTATATTAAATAAATAAAGGGCAACAGTAAAATTGTGCCTGTGGTTGATACAAATGACCATGCTGTCTTGTTAGACTATTTAGATCTTGTTTTCATGTTGTCTGGAATAGCTTTCCAGTGGTTTCAGTGTTCCTTTTGTATTTATGACAGAGTTTCCACTGGGGAGATTGAGTTATCTCCATGGGAACTGATAAGTGGTGTTCCCCACAGGTCTGTGTATTATCATCTATGCTCTCCAATATTTATATGAAACCTTGAATTGAGATCATACATAGTTTTAGAGTCAGGTGTTATTAATATACCAATGACAACTGGATATTAGGGATGTGCAAGAAAAAAATCAATTTTTTAAATTTGGGTATATTGGACCCAAAAAATAATGGTATTTCCCTATACAGTATAGTATAGTATAGTTTATTCTTACGGTCTTAAGACCAAAATACAGAGTAAGCATAATATGTGAGGGAGAGGGGGGAAAGCAGTCATAATATACAAAAATAGCGAAATCTGAATTTAAGAACTTTTAAAATTTGATTCCCACAGTCGAAGAATTAATACACAAAACTCAGCGACTGAATGTGTAATCTCTGCATTCTTATCTGATAGGAGCCAGTGAAGCCTTGCTATTTCCCTATATCTCCAGATCCCAATATCACTATGATATTTGGATTCAGGAAATATTCAGAAAACCTGAATATATTTGGGTCTATTATACCCTATGGAGACCATTGAAGTCAATGTCAAATCTGCCCTGAGGTTTATTCAGTGTTCTGGGGGGATAGGTTTGAGGTAGAGGCACCAAATCTGCAGTGTAGCTGCTGGAGCTGCTCCTCAAAAGACCCACAAGTTTTAAAGAGATTGGACCAAGGGGGTCCAATTCTAGGGGCACCCAAAGAATGTGCCTCCATCCTCCATTGTTTCCAATGGGATAGGTGAGAAATAGCAAGGCAATACAAGCCCAGTTCCCAGAGAATCTCTGCAGTAGAAACTAGAAAGTGAAGTTTGTGTGTGGGAGAGGCATTTTTGCAAGACCAACAGCAGAACCAGTGTAATGTGCCCAGCAGAACCAGTGCCACTGTGGCAGTGCCAAAAACCAGCAGGACTAAGGTCAAAGTTGAGAATCTCTGAAGTAGAAACTGAGGAGGGGGCATTTCTTCAAGGACAGCAGAAACAGCGTAATGTACACTAGTGCCCAGCAGCAGAACCCAGTGCCAGTCTCCTAGGGCCCAGCAGCGGAACCCAGTGACATTGTGGCAAATGCCAGCTTAACAGGACTGATGTCAAGCACAAAATCACAATCTGAACAAGGGGAGAGGGATTAAAAGGACAGCAGAACCAGTGCAATAGTGCCCAGCAGCACAATCCTGTGCCAATGTAGCAGCAGTGCAAACCCAACTGAACTAACCAATATCATACCAGACAATCCCAGCAGGCTTAATTTTTTTTTTTGCAGAAGCAAGGGCAGTAGAAGCCCCACAGAACACTCAAAACTGCAGGGTGGACAGGCACTTTTGCTAGCCCACCTGAACCAAGGCCAGCCCAATACAAAGAAGCCCAGTAATGCTTTGTTTTCTTCCAAAACCAAGGGCAAACCCAGAGAAACCTTATACACCAGTTCACCAGGAAAGGCTTCAAAAAGTGAGAGGGAGAGGGTTGTGTGTCCATCCTGGCATAATTTCTTTTTTTTCCTTTTTTCCCTTTTTGGGTTGTTGTTGTTTTACTTTTTTTGGAACCAGTGACTTCCTATGCTGAACCAAACTATGGTTTAATTAACTATCCTTGAGATGGAACAGCATTTTTTTAGTCTAAGGCTCATTATTAAACTTCTGCTGACTATATTCTATTGGAACAAGCCTGAAAATTGAGAAACTGTTGGACAACCCAATGGGAATTAATTCGTCTAAAATCACCTGCCTTCACTAACGCTCAGGGCACTGCACACAGCTTTAATCTAGGCTATTATACCACTGTTTTGATTAGACAAACACACTCAACTTTGCCTCTTTTAACATCCTTCTAGCACTGGCCTAATTAGAGAAGAACTAAAGCCCTATGCTGACATTTATTTTAAATTGTTTAAAAGTTAAACAATTCCTAAAACCCTTATTTTGGAAAGCCTGTTAGGCAGCACCTAAGAACAGTGAAACACCCTTCCTTCTCCAAAAAAACAAAAAGTTCTGAGACCTTCTTAGCCTCACCACCCCACACAACCACCAGACCCAAACAACAAATGAGAAAACTCATCAAAAACAACTAAAAGTTAACCTAATATAAAACCAAAGGAAAAAAAAGGCCTGAGTGAGGCCCTCTTGGCCTCACCACCCTGTAACCACCAGACTCAAACAACAAATCAGAAAACTCATAAAAGCCACAAGAAAAAAAATCCCACACCCATCTAAAAGTTAACCTAATATAAAACCAAAGGGGGAAAAAAAAAACCTGACGCCTTTGGCCACAACCCCCACCCCACAACCTACCACCACCCACCAAGCCCAAAGAACAGACAATAGTAAAATTTAAAAAATCTTTTAAAAACTGTTGTTCTAAGTCAAACCAGTTGCTTTCTTCAGTCTTTGCCAGGCAGGCAGGCAGGATCTGATCCAAAGTCCATACACAGTCTCTCAGGCAGCAGAAGAGTCAGACTCAGAGCAGTAGCTGAAGCAAAAGCCAGTCACTCTCTCTCCAACCAAACCTCTCTCAGAAATGGAGTATAGCTTAGCCAGACCCTTGCTTTTATGGTCTCTGCCCATGCACAGAAGAATTTCAAAAAAGAACAAACTTCTGTGATTGGCTAAAGAGCAATCTTTCCCCCAAAATTGTATTTTAAATGTCTATAATGTTGTAAATTGCCAGAGCCTGCTCATAGGGTGGGTGGTTTTTTAAATTATTATTATTAGTAGTAGTAATAGTAGTATATTGGAATAAAGCACAGTCACCATTCACCATAACAGTAATTGGTGATAATAATAGTCGAATCTGTAATTGCATTTTTAAATCAGTTTCGTGCTGCTGTGATGCCGTCTTTCTCCATGTTTGCTTGAATGTTGTTTGGAGAAGATTCTTTAAAAAACCAAAAAAACCGAAGGGATATTTTTATTTTGCATTAAACTACAAACTACAAAGAAAATTAGGAGGGGAAACTACAATTAGGGATAGAAAGATAACAACACTAAACTAAAAACCCAAGAGAAAGAGATCTTATTTCTATTAGTGTAAATGTTAGTACCACAAGTGTTAATATCACTATATACTTGTACAGTTCCTGCTCATCTTCCATGTTTATATGTTACTATGTTAGTTGTTATGAGAGAACTTTCTGATCATCTTCGTGTTCCTCGCTTCAAAAGGCCAATTTCCGAGTCCTTCTGCCTTTACTTCGGCTTTCTGTCTCTAAAATCGTAGACAACTTTGGCAGGTCCTGCACCCGTTTCTTTTCTTTTCTTTTTTTTTTGGCCTCCCCGGAGGGGATTTTTTTAATGGCATTTTTATAAAGACTACAAACTACAACAGAAATAGGGAAGGGATAAAGAAAAGATACCCACTACTATCTAAAAACCCACGAGAGGAGATCATCTAGTTAGCTTGGCACACGTTATCTCTCAATCACGCTAATCCCATTATGAACTGATTCAACTATAGTATTATCTTTTTCATATCTTAACTATCACTGTTAACCCGAAAGACCCCTAAGCATCTAGTATATAAAAAAACCATTTTTCAAAGGCACAATTCAGGCACAAT
>NW_015173737.1:317220-317422 GCF_001447785.1 Gekko japonicus
ATCATCGGTTTACATTTCTCATACTTGTGAGTCTTAACTATTCTCTTTACCCAACCATACATAGAACTTTCCCCATCTTTTATCTTAAAGATGACACATTCCGGGATTGCCCACCTGTACATTATTCCATTAGTTTGAAGAAAAGCAATCAAATCTTTGTAATTTTTCCTCTTTTGCCGGATTTAAAATGGAATATCTTTTA
>NW_015173737.1:319833-321143 GCF_001447785.1 Gekko japonicus
GTTTGACCGGGACAAGTGCCAGAGATTGAGCGGAATATCGTTAAAATGCAGCGTGGTAAGAGAATCTGACCGACAATGAACGTGAGTTCTGAATAAAACAGAGAAGATTCTTTTAAAGCAGTGGAGAGGTGCAATGACAGTGGAGCCGCCACGAGAAGGTGATAAACATATGTGGACGTGCAAAAGTATGCTAGCACTGTTGAGGTGTGAAAACGAAACCAAATGTAGACAGCTTTTTTGAAGACAGAGTCAGAAGGCTGGGACACTGGTGGGAAAGACAAATGCAGATTCAACCACTGTCTCCTTAGTTTTGCCAAGCTGGTTAACAGGAGTAGTGGGTGAGAATTCTTTCCTTTTTGCTTGAGCCCTGCGAAATGTAGTTAAATTTCTTGATAAACTTTAATTTAGAAGTTTCTTGATAAAGTTCCCCTCTCCTGGGAGGTCTTCTGTTGAAGAACGGCTCTTGAGTCAAGAGTGTAATGCTAGTGTGATAGGTTTATACTTGGTACTATTTACTCACTCATGCACTTATTTTTAGTAATATTAATATTGAGCATTTATGTAGTACTCCAGAAAATGTAATGTTCAACATGCTTAATACACATCATCTCAATAATTTGCTCTACTTCATATTCTGCTTCTTTTCTTTGTAAAATGCTGCTATTTGGTTTCTAATTTAAATGCTAATCTAATTTTTAGCCTCATTGTATAATTGTGCAACTTTGAGCAAACTGACAGCTAAGAGCCTCTTTGCTGTACAGCAGACTGAACACTCATTGATAGGAACATGCAAAACCCTTTCCATTATTTCTAGTGGAATTTCTGCTTTCCACATGCTGGCTTCACATATCCAGAAACCTTTCACAGGCAACAGATATGTGGTTTCACAGCACAGAAATCACTGTTTCGTATTGCACATACTGCATCCTGTCTTGTTAGCCTTTGGTGTTTGATGCTAACAGGTTCAACTGTATTAAGATCTTGACCTTGACTTTTTTTCTTCTTCTTTTTTTGGTAACATTGAGCCTGATGAAGAGTTATGAGTAGCTTGAAAACTTGCAAAATGTTTCATGTCATTTGGACTGGTCTTAATAAAAGGTGTTAGGTTGATTTTGTTTCTTGTTCTGGATTTTCCATTGGCCAGTATGGCTATTTACAGTCCCTCCCCCCCGATACCATTAAGATGAGATAGCCTTATTTGTTTTTAGTGGGATAAGTACCAGTATAGGAAAGTTGCACTGTCAGAAGAGTGTGGTGTCACATGCCATAAACAGATCTCAAGCAAGTATATTGCAAAAAGGTAAAACTTA
>NW_015173738.1:0-3467 GCF_001447785.1 Gekko japonicus
GGCTTCTTTCAGGCATCTGATTGGCAAATATTGGAAACAGGATGCCGGACTAGATGGCTGTTCTTATGTTCTTGACTTGGAGTGAGTGGTGACATGCTTTTGCTTCCAGTCAATTTTATGATTTCCTTCTTTCTATGCCTTTTTTGTGCCTGACTTGTTTTTTAGTACAGTATCTGAAAATGATTTGGATGATGATGGCAGAAGCCAGCACTTTCTAACGGAAAAACTGAACAATATGTACAAGCTTTTGGGGTATGTGTAACTGCAATTTCAAATAAATGATCTTAACTTGATTGAAACGGAAACTTTCTATTTTTGAGATCCCCCCCCCCCGGCCCATCTGTAAAACATTATGTTCATAAGGTTTCTGAGCCAGAAGGGATTTTTGGTATTTTGGTTAAACATTTCCCCCACCCCACCCCATACCAGCAACTGTAATGTATAACGTATATTAATTTAGCTTTGGTTGTAGCGCTGGCCAACATGGTGATTGTTCAGAGAATTTGTGTTACAATGTCCATGTTTCTGCTAAGAATATGCATGGCTACAGCCTAGTTCTCATTGAGGCTGCAAATTGTGTCCACACTTACCACTTTGATTTGAGTTCCCGGATCATATTCTTGTTTTAACCCCTTCCCCCAAAAGCTCTTTCTTCTAGAAAATTAATATTTAGTTTGTGATGTGCTGGGAATACTTTTGGCTTAAACAGGAGACTATGAGAACATAAGAGAAGCCAATTTTGGATCAGGCCAATGGCCCATCCAGTCCAATACTCGGTCACACAGTGGCCAAAAAGAAGCCCTCCCACTGTTGCCCCCCCAATCACCAAGAATATAGAGCATCACTTTTATGCCAAAAAAGGTATTGTATTTATGTATTAGTAGAGCATCACTTGCCCCAGACCAACAGTTCCTATGTATAGCTTGTGGGTAATAGCCACCGATGGACCTCTGTTCCATATGTTTATCCATTTCCCTCTTGAAGCCGTCCATGCTTGTAGCTTCCACCACCTCCTGTGGCAGTAAATTCCATGTGTTAATCACTCTTCGGGTGAAGAAGTATTTTCTTTTATCCGTTCTAACCCGACTGCTCAGAAATTTCATTGAGTGCCCACGAGTTCTTGTATTGTAAGAAAGGGAGAAAAATACTTCTTTCTCTACCTGCTCTATTCCATGAATAATCTTGTAAACCTCGATCATGTCACCCGTCAGCCGTCATTTCTCCAAGCTAAAGAGCCCCAAATGCTTTAACCTTTCTTCATTCTAGGCTGCGGTCACACACACTAAATAATCCACTTTCAATGCACTTTCCAACTGGATTTTGCCAGTGCACACAGTAAAAATCCAATTGGAAAGTGCACTAAAGTGATTGAAAGTGGATTATTATGTGTGTGTGACTGCAGCCCTAGTTGCCCTTTTCTGCACTTTTTCCAGTGCTATAATATCCTTTCTGAGATGTGGTGACCAGAATTGCACAGATGCATTGGACTCAATGCAACCCTTTAGCTTAGGGCCCCATCCAGAAAACTGCTGGTTTTAAGGCTGTGTACCTAATGTTTGGGTTGAGAGACAGGATTGGGGTTCTGTTAGTGTGCAGTGCCCACCCTGCTACCTAACAGTCTCTCTATCTGCACTGACAGAGTTGGTCTCAAGAGTGGTGTTGAGGACCCAGAGGTTGATTGTCAGTATTCATATCAAGGCTGTCATCAGGAGCAGCTCAGGATTTCATGGCCTCCATGACAACCATGAGCCGTCTTAGGTAGTAACTTGGTGTGTGCAAGAAAAAAAGTCAATATTTTTTTGGGTTCGGATATATCAGATAAGGTATTTTTGGGGTATTCAGCTTGGTTTATGCCGAATGCGCACCCCTAGTAATATCTGGTCCTACACATTGTGCAGGTCATGCTCTTGATATGTGATTTGAGGATGGAGGAATTAATGACCATTCTTTTGTCATGGACGGATCACTACCTGATTGGGTTTAGTGCTACTGGTAGGTAGAAGGTCTGACCAAGGATTTAAGATGTCACTGGTTATGGATATGTGTGCAGTCCCCTTGAAGGAACAGGTCCATTGTCTGCTCCTGGACCCAGACCAACTGCTGGATAAACAGATGGCAGCTGTAACCAAGAGTGCCTTTTACCACCTTCAGCTGGTTAGCCAGCTGCAGCCTTTCCTAGATAGAAAAGATATAGCCACTGTGGTGCATGCCCTGGTTATATCCAGATTAGATTACTGCAGCATTCTCAATATTTGGCTGGCTTTGAGGAAGTATTCAGACATTTCAATTGGTACAGAATGCTGCAGCTAGGATGCTGACTGGACTGGGCTTAAAATGAATCCCATCCTTTGTGAACAAAACACTGGCTAGGGCATCTACCTGATGTTGCAGCATATTTGGTCACAGACCCTGGTCCAAATCTGATTTAAGAAAAGACACAGTACGGAGACTTACATTGGTGTGATACTTTTGTCCAGAGAACAAATATTTTTTTATATCACATTGTAGATATGCACGAAGAACACTAACTCTGAGACATCGTTTGGCTACCCTGAAGCTCAAGAAATGTTCCTGCTCAGTTTCCAGGTGGCCAGCCAAAACTGAGGTGGACTTGCCCAACTGTTACAGTCATGTTCAGAGGCCCTGGTGTAGTGCCCCCACCTTCTGAGATTAAGCAGGTAGCAAACCGGGAGGGGGTTGTCTAGGCCATGGCACCCAGTCTCTGCAACTCTCTCCCCAGGGAGATTGTCTTCCTCTTCTGTTGTTGTCTTCCACCATTCATCATACACCATCCAAGCAGCAAGTCCAGCATCATACACCATCCATTCTCCTACATCAACACAACAGAAGCTGCTGCTGGCCCAAGTCAGGTTCAGAGTCTTGGGTCCCAGATGCCAGGTGCAGCAGACACCACCGCTTCCTTTCCTGGTCACTGATTTTCCATGGGCCCACTGCTAGTGGCTCTGCTCCCTCGGCTCTCCCCAGCTGCAGTTGGATTCGTCGCTCCCTCAGGGTCCCTCTGCTCAACCTCCTTCCACACCCCAAGAAGCAGAGACCTGGGCCTCGTCTCCGTCTTCCTAGATTACATCCCTTATGAATATACAGTGGAGGTGAAGAACAGGTTTAAGGGACTAGATTTGATAGAGTGCCTGAAGAACTATGGACGGAGGTTCGTGACACTGTACGGGAGGCAGCAATCAGCACCATCCCAAAGAAACAGAAATGCAAGAAAGCAAAGTGGCTGTCTGATTAGGCTTTACAAATAGCAAAGGTAAAAAGGAAAGATTTACCCAACTGAATGCAGATTTCCAGAGAACAGCAAGGAGAGATGGTTAGACAGTGTTATCGATGCAACGAACAGGAAGTTAAGCAAACTCTGGACCACAATGGAAGACAGGAGGGCCTGGTGTGATGTAGTCTGTTAGCCAAACTGCTATATTTCTTTAATAAAAGGTTGGGGAATTATG
>NW_015173738.1:8004-13347 GCF_001447785.1 Gekko japonicus
GCCGGTGTCTGTCAGGTGTAGGAGCAGCAGAAGAAGAAGAGATTGGATTTATTCCCTGCCCTTCACTACCCAAAGGAGTCTCAGAGTGGCTTACAAATTCCTTTCCCTTCCCCTCCCTGCAACAGACATCCTGTGAGGTAGGTGGGGCTGAGAGAGCTCTGACAGAAACTGCTCTTTTTCAAGGACAGCTCTTATCAGAACTATGACTTGCCCAAGGTCATCCAGCAGGTGCAAGTGGAGGAGTGGGGAATCAAACCTGGTTCTCTCATATTAGAGTCTGCACACTTAACCACCACACCAAGCTGGGCCAGGGTATGAATGTTTATGGGGAGATAGTAAAGGACATTTCTAGGAGCTATTTCAATGCGTGCCTCCCTCATGAACCTGAAGAAATGTCCACCACATCACCACTCCCCCTCACACCTCTCACTGCCCCCAAGAAAGCTCATGGCAAACGTCATGCCAGATACACCAATGCTATGAGGAGGAGGCAACTTAGGAATGCAGCAAAGACATTTGCACATAGTACGCCTGCAGTGCACTGAGCTGCACAGGCCAAGTACCAGCAAGATCACCCTGAGGTGCTCAGAACAACACTGTCTTCATATGAGCAAAACAATCCAGGAACACAAGTAGACAGGCCATAACTTTCGTGGAAGGTAGCAGGAGTTGACTTAACAGACAACTGGACAGTTCTATGTTGCCTGCTCCAGAGTGAGCTCACCAAGCAGCCTGGTGATCCTAGCACCTGAGAGCAGAACCACCAATGTGGTCTAGAGAGAGGTCCTTCAGTAGAGGGGGGGGGGAGTACGCATGTCTCACTTCATTTCTTACACTACAATCTTCTCTGTTAAAATTCCTACAATGTCACATTTCAAATTTCACATCATCAGTATTATGACTGGATTTACGGAACTTAAATACCATAGCGAAGCACAGGTATCAGGCTAGTATTTTTATAAAAAAGCCTGCAAGGCAACAAGTCCATGGGGCCACGAAGAGTCGGACTCGACTGTGTGACTAAACAACAACACAATAATCTCTTCTTCCTAACCAATGGTTTTTGTTTTGTATGTATTTTAACTGTTGTTGTTTTTTAAATGAAGTATGTTTGGGGAGAAGGTTGATTTTAATGGTTTTAGAATGCAATTTTATTTTAAATTGTTAGCCACTTTGGCAGCCCTCCTATGGGCAGAACCTTGTAAATAAATAGTATCAGTGTAAACTAAACCTGTATGGGTCAACATAGCCTAAACTACTTTGGATTGCAGAATTCTTCTATTTGTGAAACTGGATGCATTGGAAAGGAGAGTTGAAACCAGAGGCAAGTGCTATGGCCTTGGATGCAGTGTTTTTTACCTTCCAAATCTTATTTCTTTGCTTTATTTTTCAAACTGGCATAGTCATGGCTTGTAAATGTCCTCTTGGCTGGACAGTAAGGACAGATGTCTATACCCTTTAGAAAAATCCAGGCTTGTAAATATATTCATAGGGTAGGGTATATTTTATTAAAGCTCTGACAAAAGTGTTGTGTATCAATAAACGTACAGATATACCTGACCGTCATCAACACAATAAAGTGCTAACCTCCATCCCTACCTTTACTTCTCCCTTACTTCTAATGATTCCATTACTGGTCCATTTAATTAAATATTTCAGCCTGTATAGAAAGCATCTGGTTAAAAAATTAACTCTTCCACTAACATATATAAACATATACAAAACAAGTAGTGATAAAAATGCCTGTGTATTTTTCTGCCACACAGCAAAATGTATTCTGATGTAAAGTGATAGGGATGGGCACAGACCTAAAAAAAAGGCAGTTCAGTTTGGGGCCCTGCGCAAACTGAACCAGTCTGGCAAGTTTGGTTCCCCGGCTGTGGCTGGTTTGGAGGGTGGAGTCTATGGCATTGTACCTGTCTGAGGTCCCACCCATCCTCAAACCCCACTCTCTCCCATGGGGTCGCGAAGAGTCGGACTCGATTGTGCGACTGAACAACAACAACAAAAGCAGGGCAAAGGTAACATGAAGCTTTGATTTCAGTGCTTTTAGGCCAAAGGCTTCATTGTTCCTCCCTAACCTATACCCACATGTTATTACTTCTAGTCATTGTGCAACACAAAGTGTACAAAATCTGGCTTGTGACTCATAGGAAGGAGAGTTCAGGGCACATTCTTTGAAGTGGGTGTCTGAATTTTTTTTAGAACCAAACAGTTTGTGATGTGTGAGCTGTAATGATGATTTCACATAGTTTTTCTTGCATTTTTAAAATTAAAGCAGAGTGCTGTTTTGATGTGGATCTACAGGCATTATTCACATATATATGTATTCATTAATGACAGTACTTGTAGCCCTATATATCAGCTCAACATGGTAATCCACAAATTTTAATTTTACATTAAATTTGGCTTTTCACACTGGAATTAAAACACCACCTGTTCCTAAAAATATGATGTTTTGGCTCAAAGCTGTTTTTAATCCATTATGAAAAAATCTAGAGTGGTGTTGGAAGTTTAAGGAATGAACAACACATACAGTATTTTCTTTTTCCCATTCCTATATGCTGATCAGTTTAAGTGGACTCAGAAATGGAGCTTTCACAATGTAAGATGTTTTTTAACCACAGTGATAATGGAGTTTGTAGAATGGCTTACAGGTCAGGCAAGAAACACACACACACCCATAAATAAAAAATTATTATTGGCAAGAGATTCAAAGTATTTGTGTAATGTGTTAACAGTTGCCATGATCTTCCACCAGTTGGCAATGCTACCAGAGACATGATATAGTCAGTGTGTTTAGTATAGTCAGTAATCAAAAGCAGTATTCAATGGGGAGCATTATATTGTCAGCAGGTACTCATTGTCCAGTGTTCATAGGCTGGATTTTGGGATAATTGCCAAGTGGTTTGTTGTTAAGTGTATAAAAATGTACAGCTGGTATGTAGTAGGTGAATGGGGGGAAAATAAACAGCGGAATAATAGTTTAGTTCTAATAATTGTACAAATCTACTTATGGGACTGGGGACTTCATACACACCTCCTGTTTTCTACAAAGACGGGAGCTTGAAGTTACAAGCCCAGCTACTATGGCATTTGTCAAGCTCGGCCCACGCTTGCCAAATATTTCCTGTTTCCTACACTTACGTTCTGTGTCATTATTCCTTTGGTTATATTATGGATTCACATGTAGTCTTACACGGTTCCTTTGTTACACGTAACCTTGCTCTTTCCCATTGCTGTTTATCATCACTGCTGGGAACTGGGGGGGGGGTAGTGGATGTGTTTGGCTGTCTGCTTTGTTTGGTTAGTGTCAGCTCGTAACAGTTCTCATGCAGGGGCCTCCCAAGTGTGTTGAGAACACCTTGGGATGTATATGATCTCATTGTTCTATGTGATCTTGAAGTCTGGGAAGCTTCTAGATAATGTAACTGTCAGCATGCAGGTGGGGGGGCGTTGCAAGGGCAGGAGCAGATGTGTGGTGGGCTGAATGGGATCAGTGATTGGTCGCTTGGCATCTGTGGAATTTCTTGCTTTCAGTATATTGGCAGAACTGGCGTCTGGGCCCCAGTTCCGACACGGAAGCTGTCTGTGCTTGGAACCTCTCTACCTCTTAATAAACCTTGCTGATACAAGAGTGTTTGTGAGAGTGATTGCATCCAGGACTTGCCATAGTGTCGGAACTGTTTTAACCTCGACCTCAAAATGCAGAGAGTGAAATCTGGAGCAGTGTCATTCAAATCGATGTCTCATGGAAGTTAATGGGAATTGGATCCTTCATTGTGCAATTAAGCCCCCTTATCTTCAATTAGGAGACAATACAGTTGCCCTTACTATAATCCAAAACAGGTTGGACTAATTAAATTTCAATAATTTAGCATATTAAGTCCCACTGACTTCCATGGGGCTTATGATCTGCAACTTCTTCTGGGTTGTGACCAGCCTAGGAACATTTATTTCTGAGTGATGTGAAGACTAAATGCTTATGAATGTGATCACAGTCTAAATGGGAGACAGCTGAGAGCCCTTTTCTAAGGAAGAATGGAATTTTATTTATTTTATTTTTATCCCACCGTACCCTGCAAGCAAGCTCAGGACAGCTGACAACATGCAAGTATAACAATTTAAAAGATTAAAACATAGTATAATAAAAGATTGAAATTTAATTCTATACATAAAATCACAATATGGTGAGGATGCAGACGAAGTATAAAGCCTTCCGCCAGGCTTTTGAGTAGGAGCTGCCACCATCACTGTACCATCACCGCGCTGCCAATTTTGGCAATGCGAGCTGGCCCTGGAACTGAAGAACGGACATAGCGCAGACTGATCAAGTAGAGCTAGTAGAATTTTGAAACATTGTATTGGAGACCCCATCTTGGATGTTGTTTTGCGAGCACCGATTTTAAATGTAAACGTAATCGATTGATTTATCTGGTTTTTATTGTTATGTATGGCAATTGCCTCCCGTCAGCCGCCCTGAGCCCATGAGGAAGGGTGGGATATAAGTCAAATAAATAAATAAATAAATAAAGTACTCTCAGAAAAATCTAGCCCTTGTATGTATACTAAATCTACTGGTTTTTAACAAGTGGCGTATATGCTCTCCAGGAAGAAGTAAAGAAAATTAGCAAGTTAAAGAGGAAGGTGGTTGCAAAATGCATTTTATGTGATAAAGAGAGGACTCAAATAGGTCTTATATGGAGAAAGACCTCAAAATAGATATTCTCTAGATCCCTGTCTTTTAAAAAGCCAAATGAAAACAAGCAGGGTTTTGGAACGTACAAGTCTAAGACGGCAGTCTTGTGAGTATGCCTCATTCAAGAGGGACTTGTTTCTGTGTATATGTGAATAGGGTTGGGCTCTACAGTTTACTAAGACGTCTCAGTTTTCCATCCTTGTTCCCACCCCACCCCCACCCGCTGCTGGCTAATTACTGTTTACTGACTAGACTTTGGTCCTCAAACAGTAACTTTTTCCATCTTGAAGTGGGTTGTCCCATTCAAGGGAAGAGCCTGTAGTCTGAGTACTAAATGGAATTACTACCGATGGAAACTATGCTGCAAGAGGAGTTGATAAAGCAGCTGTCTGTGCAAACCTCAGCTGTTTTTTCCATCCTCCAGAGCAAAGTTAATTAGCATAGGGAAACTGACTAATGTGCTTACGTCACCTCTTTCCAGTTGAAGCTTACATTTTGTCCCTGCCTGCCTGAAAGCATGGGACAGGACTTTGTTCAGGAATTTGCTGTTGCGTACAGGATGCTCTGAAAACTTTGGAGGGGGGTTGGGGGGCTGGGCTTGGCCCTTTATAAACTCTCTACAACACATAACAACTTCTTCAAAA
>NW_015173738.1:13379-98315 GCF_001447785.1 Gekko japonicus
TCGGCATTCTTTTTAAAGAATTCAAGATGCATTTTAGGAACTTTGATTACATTTTTGGCTCCTTAATTGCCTGTGCTGTGGACAGCAGTGTCTTCAGTCAACCTGAAACCAGGGTAAGGTGTATTTTGTTGTGTGTGTTTGTGTGTGTGGTGGTGGGGATACTGAGGAATATAGATGTATCAAAATGACTAAATCACATTAGGACTACAAGCCTTATAGATGCTGCAATGTCAAATTAATTCCATAGTGCCAAGCCTGATGTGCTTTTGTGGAGGTTTTGTGTACTTCATGAATTCTTAGAATGCTATAGGATTATTAGATCTTTATACATTATTTTAATTCAATTTTAAATGTAGAACGGTAAACACTTAAATTAGGTATGTATCCATAATATGTGGCAGTGTTGGAATGCAGAATATGAAGTCCATCCCATTGAGTAAACAACTGGGTTAAAATTTAGAGTAAGTTTTTCAGTGAGTGAAGTGACTTCTTGGACTTCCACAGGTACAATGAAAGGCTGCTAGGGTATATTTCTCTTGCAAATACAAAGCAATTTTTTCTTCCCAAACTGTTGGGAGTGGGTTAGAGAGAAAGGGCTGGTTATATAAAATATAATGCTTTCCATTTACGATGTGGGAAATACTTAAAATATTAATAAGATTTTCTGAGATCAGCATTACTTTGTAATAATAAAGGAGTCTTGTGGTGCCTTAAACAGGAACAGATTTATTGTGGCTTAAGCTTTTGTGGACCAGAGCCTACCCCTGTTCAAAGTTGTGCCACAATACATCTGCTCACTTAAAGTGCCACATGTCTCCCCTCTTTATTTTTAAAAATTTGATATAAGTTCTGTTCTTGCCCTTTTTTGATAGCTTTTGAACTATAATTACCAAAGTTACAGAAATCTAACCTTGCCTCTTTCTCATAAAGCAAGTGCAGACTTTGGTTGACAATTTTGGTCTTAAATACTTAATTTACAAGCAATTACATATTTGTGTTTGAAAATATTTTCTGTCCTCCATGCTTAACTTGCTATTTCCCAAACATGTTACATGAAAGCTACATCATTTAGAGGTTAAAAACAAGATAAGCTTGTGATCCTTGGGAAGGTTTTTTACTGCAGTAGTGACATGAAACTGCATTTAGTGGTTAACTCAATGTATACTGATCTATCATGTTTTGAAAAGCAGCAGTATGCTGGGTTCAAAATAGTTGGATTTAAAAGTGTTGTCTGCCTCCAAAATTCTGTTCCCCCTACCCCGCACATTAATTTAAAATGTCAGCTGCCTATGTAAATAATTGTAAAAATAATGTGGGGGTTGGATAGTCACCTGCATGTTCCAGTAGCGCATACAGTAAACATCCAGTGCCTTAGTTTGGGGTTGCCAGCTGTTGGCAGAATTATCATGCCTGAAGTAATTGGTTGCCCCACAGACCAATAAAAGCATGCAATGTGGGCCAGAAGCTATTAGCCCATCCCTTTTCAGAAATGCAAACATTCCAGTTTGGTACTGAGTCAAAGTTTAATTAATGCTAAACTGGTCACTAACTGTTTCCCTGAGAGCAGTTTAATGCCTAAAGCAGCTATGTGACAAATACAAATTCATCTGGTGCAGATTTTTCCAGCATTGAATGGTGGTGATGGCTGCACCTTCTGAACTGCTGTATGTCATACAGATTTTAAAGATGCAAATCCCTTTCAGGAGAAGAAGATTATACCTTTATTGGTAAATCTGAACATGCATTGCTTTCATCAGTATGCCCCATTGTGCTTCTTTAATTTCAGTGTATCTAATTCTCAGCATGGCCCATCTGTGGATACTTAAATCTGGAGACTGGTGCCACAAATGGAAAACACAGAAAAGGACCAGGTTTGCAGAAAAGTCTTAACATCTAAAAAAATAATAATCTAAAAATAAAAAACCTCCCCAACTAATAGAAGCTGTGCCTGTAGCTTTATGAAATTAATGTCCTCAGTAGCTGTTGCTAGGTAGTCATAGCAATTGTCAGCCTGCAAACCTTAGTTTTTGTCAGCAAAGGCAGAGGGAGGGGGCAGAGCCTTTTCCAGGCCTGTTTTGACCTTTGAGGAATGACTCATTGGGGCCAGGCCCATCAGTAACCACCAGGTCCCACTCCCATGCAACTTGCATGATTACCCAGAACTGGCTGCTTACTACTGATCCTCAGCAGCCATTCCACGAAGGCCTGTGTTGTGTACAGGTTAGACTTTTGGACTGAGATCTGGGAGTAAAAGGTAAAGGTTCCCTTGCTCGAAAGCCAGTCGAATCCGACTCTAGGGTTGCGGTGCTCATCTCCGTTTCCAAGCCGAAGAGCCAGCACTGTCCGAAGACGTTTCCGTGGTCATGTGGCCGGCATGACTAAACACCAAGGAGGACGGAACGCTGTTACCTTCCCACCGAAGTGGTCCCTATTTATCTACTTGCAAGTTCTTGCTTTCGAACTGCTAGGTTGGCAGGCGCTGGAACTAGAGACAGGAGCTCACTCCATCATGCGGCACACCCTGGTCTCGAACTGCTGAACTACTGACCTTCCCCAGCCTGCAGTTCAGTGTTTTAACCACTTCAGGCACCGCAGCTCCGAGATCTGGGAGACCCAGGTTCAAATCCCAGCTCATATTATGGAAGCTCAGTGGGTCCCCATTGTGTAGAAAGGTGGAGTATAAATGAGGTAAACAAATAATAAACGTAGCTAAAGGGGAGGACAGTATAAATGAGGTAAACAAATAATAAACATAGCTAAAAGGGAGGACAGAAGGAAGCAAGGAAAGCTGAGGATGTGAGTGCTACCAGGAGGAGATAAGTAGTGTAGGGAGGGGGAACAGAAGGAAGCAGGGAAAGCTGAGGATATGAGTGCTACCAGGAAGAGATAAGAAGTAGTGTAGGGAGGGGGAAACGGGAAAGTGAGGTGACTCTGCAAGTCCTTGCAGGTTCCCCACTGTGCAGCTGGACCTGGCTTGGCTGGCACTTCACAACTGCTCTCAGGCTGGTGACTGACACCATGCAACTCTGCCAGTGGAGGGAAGGAGGAAGAGGTGAAAATGGGGGAGATAAAGGTAGGTTGGCTAGTGAGTGGGAAGGAGAAAAGTAAGCAGGACAAGGGGAGAGACTCTGGGGCCTTTCAGGAAAGAGGAAACAGGGAAAATAAGCTGCCCCCCCCCCCACACCCACATACACAAGTCTTTGTAGGTCCACTGCTTGTGTTTATTTACTCCAGTTATACCTACCTTTCTTCCTACTATCACATTCTAACCATTATACCATACTGGTTGTCCAGTTGTTATTATTCTGGGTTGTTACTTTTAATGTCAATAGGTTTTGTCTGTTAAACCTTTTGGTTGCAGCTATTTTGGAAATAACATTATTTCAACAGAGGTTGTAGCTAATTTTGCAGCCCTGCGAAATAAATCTTATGGAGCAATTCTAAGCGGATGTGTTTGGGGGTAAGTCCCATTTTATTCAATGGGACTCTCAGGAGATTGTTCTTAGGATTACAGTTTTGGAGAAGGAGGATTGCCTCTTAGCAGGTCTTCTTTTGTCATATTGTTATAATTTGGGAATAAATCTTACTGCCTGTGCATATCATAGAAGAATTATAGGAGAATTAATTACATTACGGAGTGCTTGCTTTCTTCACCATAATGTAGAATTGTGCACCCTGCTCTGACCAGCCGCCTCAAGTGGTAGATTTGGATTTCTCAGAATTAACAGGCTTGTAAAAATAAGTTTTTAGGAGCCATAGTTAAAAGGTAATTTATTGTTGCTTTTATGTTAGTCGCCCAATCCTGCCACAATTGTGTAAATGTTTTTTTGTAGTAATTAGAGCCTACCTGGCCTTGGTAAATGAGATGTGCTGCCCATTGCTGGATGGAAGCAACCTTCTCCTACTATTTCCCCCTCCCCAATCCCTCCACTACACTGTATTTTTCTGATTTATTTTGTTAAATAAATTCAGTTCCTTTTTTAAAAAATGCAAGAACAGGGAAGGGCTGGGCAGGAATAATTTCCAGTATTCATTGATGCCCTTGGCCCTTGTCAATAAATGCTCATGACATGCGTTCAGCAGCATGGAAGCTGGCTGGGGTGGAAGGAGGATGACTTTTAAATAGGCAGATGTCATTTCAATTTCAGTGCTGGGTAATGTGCAGCAGAAGTTTGTTTGGGGGGTAGGGAGAGAAGATCCTGTATCTCTTTGCTTCCAAAGGATAATCCCTTATGGTAACTTTTTGATAGCCTCTTATTTCCTAGAAGAAAGAAAAATATTGGTCAGGTCTTTAGTTGTTACAACTGCAGGCCACTGAAATCACTAATAAGGATTTTTAAGACTGATATCAACAGTAAAATGTGACTTTGGATATGAAGGTTATTTACTTTTTAATATTGTTTTTCAGGCCAGGTTTGAAGCACTGTTTAGAACATATGACAAGGATGTCACCTTTCAGTATTTTAAGAGTTTTAAAAGAATAAGGATAAACTTCAACAACCCTTTGTCAGCAGCAGATGCTAAAATTCGGTTACACAAGACGGAGTTTCTTGGCAGGGAACTGAAACTGTATTTTGCTCAGGTAAGATACAAAGGCTCTTTTGGTGAAATGGCTTCATTGTCGCATGCATTGGTTACATTTTTTTCCACCTTTGTTTTCCAGTTTACTTACAGTTATGGTGTAGTCACATAATAGCTCTATGAGGTAGGTTAGCCTGAATTCTACTGATTTGCTCAAGATACAATAGCAAGTCTTAATAGCTTTATTTGAGTTTTCTGTATAAAAACTCCAAGCTGCTGCAGAATCTTCAATTCTGTAGTTCACTTGTCTGCTATGTGGTTATTTGTATGGCTGAATTGGGAGATCACAAACTGTGTCTGGTTTCTTCTTAAAAGCCACTTCTTGTCTCTGCTTTTCCAAAGAAATTGGATGTCTGGTTTCTTCTTAAAAGCCACTTCTGAGAAGGAATGATATTTCATGTCTTGTCTCTGCTTTTCCAAAGAATTGTATCCTACGACTCCATTCAGCTAAGCACAGGAACAGCTGCATCCATCAGAGAATAGATCATTGCACTAGAAGAAGGTTCTATGCTTAGCTAAGTGGAATGGTAGTGTACAGCTCAATAAGAAAGATCCTTATTTTCTCTTTGAGGTTATTGGACAGCATAGCCATGGAAGCTTCTGGACAGATTTTGAAAATGCATGAGAGTGGGAGTGGGCTTGATTAAGTATCTTCTCCATCCCCGAAGCAGGATTTACTGCACCATAAGATGCCTGTCCTTTTTTTTTTACAGAGGCAGCCTTATAGGTATCCTTGAGCTAGCTCTTGAAGATGTTTGAACTCAAAGATACCAGTGTGCTTCATAGGTACCATGTAGAAATCATGGCTTCCTTGTTTAAAATACAAGCTAGAATAGGAATCCTCTTACTTACAATTTGGAAAGGGGGGAAATTGTGTGCCTGTCATAGATATAATCTGTTACCTGTTCACAAGTACAAAATTACCTTCTATTAAAAGGTCCTTGTTTTAGTTTTCAGTTGTTTCAAATCTGAGGAAGTATTCACTGCTCTTCTACCACCACCTCCTTCCAAGTACAAGATCAACCCAAACTCAAAATCTTTTTAGATTCTATACTGGCTATTTTACATTAGTTATTTTAGTTTCCATTATGGTCTTACTGTGTCTTTCTGATTCTGTAAATTATATTGATGTATCATAATAGCAGGCTACTGTCTGGAAAAGTCTGTAGAAAGTTTCTGTCAGAAAAGTGAGTAATGTCAGATGACTTGAAGCAAGACAAGCAGTAAACCATTTCACATCCTATTTAAGTTAACGAGGGCTATCATTTTATTTTGCCACCCCTTCTATTAACCAAACAAAACTTATGTGAGGAAAGGCTAAAAAATCAAAATAAGTTTCAATTTTAGATCGTTTGTTAGCCAGCAGAGATTAAACTGTTGCTCTCATTCCCCACCCCCACCCCCAGTGGTGGCACTTTCTGCTTTTGTCAGAGTTCTTGTACCTTTCATGACACTGTATCAAGATGCTTTGAGTCCATGGAGAAATCTTGCAAACATTTTAAAGGGGGGAGGGGACATGGATGTAATATCCAAAATGTTTTTTTGAAACTATTTATACACATTTGAATATATACTAAAGTGAATCCTCACCCAAAATATAGTTGTTTGACAGCATACTCAATGTTTAAATCTTCAGTGGGAGCTTAAGAGAGATGGCCTAAATGTTCACTACCTATTTCTAGAATTACTGCACACTAAATTTTGGCATCACTTGATTCTTGGTCTTTCTCCTTCAGTGGGGGAAGTCATCCAAAATGGTTAGGTCACGCCTTCACTTGCTCCAGGCAGGGCTATGTTGATTTTTGTGAGGACCCCTGTTGGAGAGATTGAAGGCTGACCCTTCAGTTTGGGGTAGCCCTGATGCTCTGACAGGATGCTTTGAGCTCTGCTCCGTGACCAAACTACCAATAAATCCCCAACACCTTGGATTAAGTTTGGCTCAACGGGATCAGATGGAGGAAGAGAGCACTTCTATGCCTTCGGAGGCTAAGAAGACAATAGTTTCAGGGATCAAAAAGAAGAAGGATCAGAGGGAGAGGCCCTCTTGGGCAGCAGGGTGGGAGCTGTGGACTGTCTCCCAGACATCACACATTCAGCCATGGGGTGGGGTGGGGGGAGAAATCTGAAGCTTTGGGCTGCACCTTACCCCCTGATGTCAGTAAGGACAGAGTCAGACGCGGCTGGAAAAACACCGGCCAGCCCAGCAGGTGGTAGTCTCTGCCATGCCAATTGCCCTCTTAGTGGAGGCCCACGAATGGCGGCAAGCAGGCCAGAAGATGTTTTCAAAGGGGATTAGATAGATTTATGGAGGATAAGTCAATCAGTGGCTGCTAGCAAATGTGACTGAGGGGAACCTCCACATTCCAAGGCACTAAGCCTCTGTTCTGACAACAGATATCACCAAGAGAGGCTGGAGAGCCCATTACCAGGGTCTAGTGGCACAAGGAAAGTGAAGTTGTTCGGAAAGAACACAGAGCATAACCTAGCTAGAGTTTTGAGCAGTGAGACCGTCCCTCTTAGTCTTTCATTGGTCCTTAGCAAACCAATATGTGTTAGTTTACACAGACAACATGCTGAGAAAAACGCATGTCAACTGTCAGGGGGGCACCAGATCAAAGTCGCTGTTCAGTGAAGCCAGACTCCTCCTAATCTGGGCAGAGAAGAACATTGCCAGCTTAAGAGTAGAACACCTCAAGGGCTTGACCAACCTGGAAGCAGATTGGCTAAGCAGCAAAGACCTAGGCCTGGGAGAATGGGCCTTGGATCGAGAGATCTTCCAGCAAATCACTTACAAGTTCAGGAACCCAGTCACGGACCTCCTAGCATCTCTAGCCTCTCAAGATTCCACGAACCAAAAGCAGAAGGCAAGGATACACTGATGTACCCATGGCCCAGAGGTCTCCTGTATACCTTGCCTCCCCTCTCACTCATCAGCAGACTACTGAACAGGGCAAGAAGGGAACAGTCAGAGGTAATTCTCATGGCGCCATGCTGACCCAGACAGCTTTGGTTCTTGGGCCTGATACAGATGTTGACTGCAACTCTGTGGAAGCTACTGGAAATATAAGATCTCCTGACACAAGGTCCAGTTGCCTACCCAGATTCAACACGGCTTCATCTGACAGTGTGGAAATTGAACGGTCAGACCTAGAGGCACAAGGTTTCCCTGCAGACATAGTGGGCATCATGTTACAGTTCAGAAGACCTGCCACTAGAAGAATCTATAACTACACATGGGTAATGTTTAAGAAACGGGTAGACAATAGACAGTTAGATCCTCTGGAGCCTTCATACAAAGACATCCTCCTTTTTTCCATTAAGGTTAGAAGAAAGGTTTACAACCAAACATACAGAGACAAGCTGCTGCACAGTTTTAGGACCAAGGAGACTGAAGAATTTATCTGCAAATAAATACATCAAACAATTTCTAACAGGAGCGACACAACTAGGTCCACCTGTGAGATACAGATTCCTGACTTGGAACCTCTTCATAGTACATCAAGCCATCACTAAAGTCCCCTTCAAGCCTTTAAAATCTATGCAGCTTAAGTACCTTTCATGGAAAGTTGCCTTTTTGGTAGCAATAACATCGTCAAGAAGAGTATCAGAACTAGCTGCTTAACAATCCACAAAGGAATTCTGTGTGTTCCATAAAGATTCAGTGACCTTGAGGACAGATCCCTTCTTCGTTCGAAAGGTGAATTTTGAGTTCCATATCATAGAATGTTAGAGTTGGAAGGGACCTTGCAAGTCATCTAGTCCAACCCCCTGCACTCTGCAGGAGCATAGCCGAAAGACAGCCCTACAACATACCCGAAAGATGGTCGTCCAGCCTCCACTTGAAAACATCCAGCGAAGGAGCATCCACCACCTCCCGAGGCAGTCTCAACAACTCTTACAGTTAGAAAGTTTCTCCTGATATTTAGCCGATATCGACTCCCTTGTAATTTCTAGTCTGCCAATCCAGAGGAAGAGAGAATAGATCTGCTCCATCTTCCACATGACAGCCCTTTTATATTGGCGTTTCCCACGTAAGCCACCCTGAGCCCCCTAAAATGTGGTGCCCAAAACTGGACACAGTACTCCAGTTGAAGCCTGACCATAGCAGAATAGAGTGGAATTACTACCTCCCGTAATCTGGACACAATGCTTCTGTTAATGCATCCTAAGATTGCATTAGCTTTCTTCGCAGCCACATCGCACTGCAGGCTCATGTTTAGGTTGTGATCAACCAGAACACCTATATCCTTTTCATATGTGCTGCTGTCAAGCCAGGTCCCTCCCATTCTATATCTGTGCCTTTGATTTTTTTGTACCTAAGTGTAGGACTTTGCACTTACCTCTATTGAAATTCATTTTATTTGTCTCAGCCCACTGTTCCAGCCTATCTAGATCATTTTGAATCCTAACTCTGTCTTCTTCAGAATTAGCAATCCCACCCAGCTTTGTGTCATCTGCAGATTTGATAAGCATCCCCTCTATGTCTTTCTCCAGGTCATTTATAAAAACATTGAACACCACCGGGCCCAGGACCAAGCCCTGTGGCACTCCACTCAAGACTTCCCTCCACATAGACGCAGAGCCATTTATGAGCACTTGTTGGGTACGATTTTTCAACCAACCATGAAACCATCCAACAGTTGCACCATCCAGCCCACATTTAACCAGCTTATCAACCAACTTAATTATCAACCAACTTAATTTAACCAGCTTACCAACCAACCAGTGGCATAAACTGGACGTGCGTAGAACTCTGTGCACCTACCTGAACAGAATGGCAAACCTCAGACTAACTGACTCACTGTGTTGGAACCTACCTGAAGGTTTCTTCTCTTCAGTGAGGTGAAGTCATCCACAACCCACCCTGCCTGGAGCGAGTGGAGGCATGACCTAGCCATTTTGGATGACTTCACCCCATTGAAGAGAAGAAATCTTCAGGTAGGTTTCCGTGGTGGGGGAGGTAGTGGTGGTTGTTATTAATAATGTTATTTATCGTCTGCCTTTCTCACTGAAACTCAGGGCAGGTTAGATAATGTAAATCAAGTACTATCAACAAAATGGTGCATTCAAAATAGTAGAGTTTGGACTACAGAAATCTGAAAACAAGCCAAAAACTCAAATAGCTGAAAGAAAGCATGAGCTTTTAAACATGATAAATTAAGTGATGCAGAAGCTACCTAGTCTGGAGCATACTTTCAGTGATTGATAGCAATGCAGTACTGTAGGCCACGGTCCCGTTCTATTTACCTGTACAAAAAGCCCTCTTGAATAATATTGTTCCGCATAGTTTATGGAAAGCCATTCCATAAAGGGGGCCATCCCATAGGTGGGGGCCACAGCAGAAAATATGCAAATATGGGCAGTTATCGATTTTGCCCGCTTTCAGGATAGTACCTGCAGAAGGCCCTGCTGGGATGAGTAACTCCCTGTTTCATGAGTATTTTGCCAACTTGTCAGCCCACAGTTTCCTCTCAAGTCATGCCACTCACTGTTCCCTGAGTGCCATTACATTCTTCCTGTTCCATAGCTGTGCTAAATTTGTCAAAATAATGATACATGGCTTGTTTTTGTCTTTCCAGACTTTGCACATTGGAAACCCACACTTAGCACCACCAGATCCAGAAAAACAGTTCTTGATTTCTCCTCCAGCTTCTCCCCCTGTTGGTTGGAAACAAGCAGAAGATGCCACACCAGTTATTAATTATGATCTTTTATATGCAATCTCCAAACTAGGACCAGGTAAGGGGCTTCTGTGGCCAAAGTGCAGTAGTCAAGTTCATTTTTTGCCATTGATTTTTACTACCAGTTAACTTTTAATTTCTTATTTACACACAACTCCCTTGCCTTTGTTATTTCCCATGCTATTTTCCTTGAAATGTCTCTTCCTTGTATTTTTAGCAGTCAGTTCATTAGAACCGCAGTATAGCAAGCAATCATATTGGATAACAATTCTTAGTACTGTCTTTATAAGATCAGTTGGGCTTTGGGGAGGAATTTGAAGGATGTGAGAAGTAACATTGCAAAGTGTTCAGGAGGCAGATCCAGGCCAGGGAACCCAGGCCAGCTAAAGCTTCTAAGTTTGCTGATAATTCAAATGCTGACTCTGAATTATATCTGCTTATAACTATCACATGCTGAAGAAACAAATTTTGAAAGGAAAAGAAAGTGTCCCCTGGCTCTCCAGAACAATAGGAAGCTGGTGCTGATTTTTGGATGTAAGAGTCATTGCAAGGGATAGCTGCATGGTCCTGTGTTTTGGCTTTTAGAGACTGTGTATTGGGGGGGAGGGTCTGTATACTAGATTTAAGCAGTTTTCTGAAAGCTTTTGTCATTTTTCAAACCTCTTAATATCAAGAGATTTCTGCCACTCCTTCTGGGTTATACATTTGTGGTATGCAGTAGTAATCAGTTCTCTCCCAAGAAACATTTTGGTTTCTCTACAGCCATGATTCTTGGAGTGTGAAGTTGGTCTTCCTGAAAAGGAGATGGGAGCTTGTGCAGAATGAAAAAATATTCCAGTTAGTTTTGCCTGTAATTGTACTGCATGTTGGTGAACAGTGTCTATTTCAGACATGCCCTTGTGCAGAATGAAAAAATATTCCAGTTTTGCCTGTAATTGTACTGTATGTTGGTGAACAATGTCTATTTCAGACATGACTCTAGGCATTCTCTTCAACAAACAGTATGTAGAAGGGGAAGAAAGTTGACCCATGATTATGCTGAAACTCGGGTGGTTAATGTTAGCCTTAACATGCTGTATTGAAGGCCCACTTCAGGTGTTACTTTTGTCACACAGGTGCTGCTCCAGCATGATCTGTTTGCATGTTGGCCCAGTAACACAGGAGAAAAATAATCAAGTAGGAAAATCACAGTGATGACGTTTCTTCAGTGCCAGGAGCAGCTCTGGATGTGTGATGGTGGGGGGTATGAATTCAGAGCTGATCCCAATAAATGGGGAAGCCCTTTCTTCAACAGAAGCCTTTTGCACACATCTGTGCTGTTGTGGGCTCAAGAAGCTCTTGAATACAGGCTCCAGTTGTACCACATGCATTTTCTGAGAGAGATAGACAAAACACATCTTAACCAGCTTTACTATTTTTTAAACACATTCTAGGAGAAAAATACGAACTTCATGCAGCAACTGACTCTACTCCCAGTGTTGTTGTCCATGTTTGTGATAGTGATGAGGAAGAAGAAGAGGAAGACGATGCAGTCAAGAAACCAAAACCAAAAATTATTCAAACCAGGAGGCCAGACTACACACCTTCTTACCAAAGCTGAACTGTAGATAGAGCTTTCTCAAGTGTTGTAAAACTGACATGCTCAAAGGAGATGCTGGGGAGCTGTGGATGGTTAAAACTTGGATGACATTAGATGTAGAAGTGGAAATTCTAATGTAAAGATACTTTAAGAAAGGGAATGTCTTCATTTCTATATTTTTAATGCTCCACGATGACTGATGAGACAGATCCCAACATGAACTTCCTAAATGTCTTGGAGAGGGTGAAGGCATTAGGTGGCGGTATAGAAACTGTTGGTGTGGTAGAGAGATTTTTGGGTACCCTCAGCCTCTGTTACAAAGCAGCCTTCTCTGTTTATTTATCTATTCAATAATTAACTCCTCTGATTCATAGATTAGACGTTGTGGCTGCTGTTCTAAAATACATTCACGGGTGAATAAGGCCCATTGGAACAAACAGAACAAAGAAGTGCATGTAGTTGGGATTTCAGCTTGTGATAGTATGTTATAACAGTTTAAAGATGAAGCAAGAAATGATTAATTTTTATATTAGTGTTGTGCATGAATATAGAACTTTAAAAGTAAGTTTGCTTATTTTTTTCTGTCATTTCTAATTTTATATTGCTGAGAAAAATGAAAAATTATCTCAAGTACTGACTGTCCAGGCTTCTTTCTGAATTATGGTTGAATTGCCTGTTCACTTTTCAGTGGGAACACATTTTTAATTTACACCTTCCATTTTGATGCAATATCCCTTTTTGATGTTAACTGCCAATGTTTGGTTTTATCTAGCAATCCTATGAAATGTGTGCATATTTAAACAGGAAGGTGACTTTAAATTCTCAATGAACCTATTTATATTGGTTTAGGCCATCTTGATTTCAAACAGAAATATATGAAGACTTGCAGGCAAAGCTTTTGCTGTACTACAGTTCACGACAGTGAGAAAATATAAGCTGTATTGTCCTAGCCACAAATCTGTATGTTTATAGCTGTTGCTCTTATATGTAGTTAGTGGTATTGGAGCATGTTTAATGTGTAAACAAATAGGGAATGTGTCATTTGAGAATGATGGAGTGCCTTTTCCCCAGATATTCCTGCGGGGATTGTTGCACTAGCAGAAAGATTTTGCTTTTTTGTTAATTGGCAGTGGATATTTTATATCAGTGTGTTCTGCTTAGGCATCATAGTATGGTGTAACTTGGTGTTTGATGCCAAGCTTTGCTCTAAGAGCAGCATTTGGTTATATGCTACTAAAGGCGAGCAGCAAACATTGTTCAGTCTCTCTTTTTTTTGGTATCATGTTTACAAAAACTAAACTAACTGCACAGTGACACCCCACTTCAAGTGTTCCTAGGAATCTCCTTTTTAATAAGAATGCTTGAAATGAATTTTAAGAGGGTTTTTAAAAAATAAACACTCTTCTCTATTTGTGATGATTAAGCAAAGGTGTTCTCTTTTTTAAGATAAGGGATTTCATTAATTTTACAAACTCTGTCACCGTGTTTGGAACCATTGTAGCCAATGCTGTATAAATATTTACGTGAAGTCAGCAGTGCATAATGTGTACTGTATTTGTAATACTCTGGTTTTGCCCAGTCATGTTTTTAAAGCCATGAAGCCAATTCAATATATGTACAAATAGAACACCTGTATGTAGTTTATTTTGTATAAAGAATTATAATGCAAGATCCATAATGCACCTAGTTGTAGAGCCCTGCTTGTACTGGATCACATGACTATATAGTTCTGCACTGGGACTGCTCTCAGGACTACTTAGATTTTCCTTTTAAAACAGAGGAGTTTTGCAGAATGTCATACTGCAGGTTGATGGTACTTTGTGTTTTCCTGTATTATCAGTGTTTCTGCAGCTTTGTCTAAGCTGCAGGAAGACCAAGCGAATTGGATGTTACTGCAGGGTGGAACTTTACCTGCAGCCTGCTGTGTTCTCTGTAATGCTGCTCCTGGTGTATTGGATTCTCAGGAACACTGGGGGGAGGGGTCTTACACAAGCAGGAAAAGATTTAAGATTTCACCCAAGATGTCTTACAGCTTAATCCCAAGCGTATATACGTGTAATTAAGTTCAATTGCTTTCAATGGAACAATATGCCGATAATTCTGCTTAGTTTGCAGCAAGGCTGTTTCAGTCTGTTGATATAAAAAATGTGAACTAACTGCTGAAGAATGTACAAAATCGCCACCGTAGTTTCATGTGCCCAAATATTCTACCTAGACTGGTTTAGGGATTTTATTTACAGACATTCTTCTCCTTGGTCTCCATGTGTTAACCATAGAACTGAAGCATGATAAGCAAAACAGACCACTTCTTTCCAAAACAGAACTATACTGTGACATATTTGATACAGGCCTATAAAAATACCTCATTGCTTTCAAGCAGGGAGAAGGAAATTTTAATAACAGCTATGAGACCAGGAGTATCACTGATTGTTTCTCTTTTAGCCAAGGTGCTCTGATCATCATTTTTCATTTAATTACATTATGCAAATACTACAAGGCTTGCTACTGAAAGAATGTAAGTCTGTGTTGTTTCTATATCCTTGCACTTTTGACAGTTTATATGAGCTGCTATGATGTAGCCTTGATCTAAGCATCTGTCATTTCCTACACAGTGCAAAATTGTCTAAAGATTACATAATAAAAAATGGCTTTTTCCTTCCCCAAAGGTGTATGGATATTCAGTTGAGTTCCATGATGTGCTCTGATTTTACTGTGGAGGTAGTCATGCATCCTCTTTGGATGTTACATCTCTCTTCTTCAACAGATCTGGAAAACAAATTGTGATACTTCTGGTGTTATGTGTGAGAGAGCCTGCAGAACATTTGGAGAAAGATTGAAATTCAGTAAATATTTTATGCAAGTTTATCCAACCTGCGAATGAGCATTGTTTAATATCAGTATATCTTTAAAAATCCTGGCTTATAATTAGGTTAATAAGAATGCTCATATTTGATATAAGTAAATATTTTAAGATACTTTTAATAGCAGAAAACTTTAGTTTAGCTTTAAATGATCATGTCAAAATGACTTAATTAACATAATGCCTTTTATCTGGTATAAAATACACTCAAACTGGTTGGCCTAAAGAGGTCACACTCCTCAGTATAGTAAAGTGACTGAGCAGTGGTACCCTGAATGTATCAGCTTTTGCGTATGTAAAAATCAAATATCTATACCAGACCACCAGTTCTCAAAAATTAAACAAAGGGCTTGAGGGCTACTTCAAACACACACATTCCCACAATCATTACTGGGTTCTTTCTGCTTCCTTACTACAGACCTCTTTACCTTTTTAAATAAAACAGTCTTTTTAAACAACTGAGCAAAGGTACCAGCACTTGCATAAGGAGCCATATAAATTGTAAGCTGGCATGAACACTTCAGTGGCCTATATATATTGTAATTGCTATTTTGTACGCAAGGGAAAACTTCTTCCGTTTTAGTATATCATCTCCTTTTGTTTAGTTATGGTATATGTATATGGCACACTGGTTTCCTTTCATGATTTCATATAAATTCTCCAGCGATGTAAGTTTTCTGTTTGCTAAACCTTTCCCTGTACATTAAATGCAAGAAGTCTTAAGTATTAATTGCAGTTTGAGTTTTAAAAAAAGAAACCTACCCAAGCTTTCTTCCAGCCCGAAATTTCAATGATAAAATCAGAGATATTTCCTCTGTCCTGCAGAGGGAGCTGAATATCCAGCAATATACTATACTAGAGTTCAGGACAGGACTTTTTAGTTGTATTGGGAGGGTTTTAAGCTGCCCTTCCTCCAGGAAGTTTAGGATGGTGTAGATTGTTCCTCCTTCCCTTCTCTTTATACCCACAGTAACTGAGTGGCTGGCCCATGGTGGGAATTTGAACACTGTTCTCCCCTTTCCTTGATCAGCACTGGCTGCTGTACCAAATTGGCTCTGAAAATAAATTCAAAATTAAACTAAGTTGAATTTGTGATGTTTTCTTGTAGTTCCTAGCATTTTGTGCCAGTATTTCAGAAGGCTCCTGAACCCAATGACATACCACAGGAAACTTACATTTAAACCAGTAAATGGCAAATTGCACTGGGTCCTAATTTCAGTAAATTGTTATTGCATCCATTTTCTTTAAGTGTCCTGGGTGTGTTTGTGTGCAAAGTATGACTTCAGCGAAGTGTGACATTCTTTAGGGACAGCCCCTGCTTAATCTTTGTGTTTGCCAGGTCCAGGCAACAGCTGTTGTTTGGGCAACTTGAGAATGGATAGTCTAAAAAACTGAAATTAAATAACTTCTTACATTTTCTAGTGCTCAATCAAAAATAAATCTTTCATTCAAGTAGCAGTTACATATGGGCTTTGCTAGACCCCAAAAGAACTGCATCCTGCCCTTTCAACGAAAGTGTCCCTCTAAAAGAATGCTATGCACAATTTCTTGTTCTTTTTTCATTTATTCCTATGCTTGCAACACCCACCCCTAATGAATGGAAAATGTCATGCAGGAGTTCTTGTATTTTATGTGCTACCATCTATAGAAAGGCTTACAAATAAGACTAATTTTATTTTCCACAGTCGCTGGAGATGCTTCATACCCCTAACTAATAGAGATTTTCTGTGAGGTGATTTATAGCTTTGAACAGCACCATAAAGTGTGAGAAATTAGATCTTTTAATTTTCTTGCAAATATGACACTAAATCAATGAATGATTTAAAACACTGTGTCTCTTTTGGGCATAAACAACTCAGACAGTTTACTGAGATGTATTTATGTCCTGCCTGCAGTTCTAACCTTTTTCATGAGTTACAATAAAGAGTTTTGCTTCTTTACATACAGTCTTAAAAAATGGGTTGGGTATCTGCAAGTTAAAATTGACCTGAAATATTTAATATTATTATAGTAGCACCTGTTGTTTGTTGATTTTGGGACAGTCAAAAAAAAAATAATCAAGCCTTTTAAAATGCCTTAAATCTGCATTCTGAGAAATCCAGAATGTCAATAGGAAGTGAAATCCTAGTTTATTCATAAACAGAGCCTCAATTCAGCAGATGGCTTATTACAGAAAAACCTTTTTAAAAAAGGTAAAACTGGGAGGTGGGGTGGGGCAGGCTGAAAAGAAAGGAAGCATTTTGAGATGTGTGAAAGGGCATCTGTGAATGTGTTTTAATCAGCTTTCATCATACTAAGCGACTATTCTAAACATGGCATAAGATATAAATGCAATGGTTTCATTTCAATGGATTTTAGACATCAGATGTGTGGTAAGTAGATATGAGGAAACCCCAATTCAGCCATATGCTGAAGTGGTTGTATATTGGCCAATTGTTAACAAAACACACAGTGAGATGTCCTGAAAATGTTAATCTCACACTGTGTGCCTCAGTTCTTAATGGGGTGGTAGACGGGATTTGCTTTAGATTAGATGTATCATTTGAGGTATTCTTTACCATTGGAGGGGCCATAAATCCAGAGTTTAGAATTATTTAGCAGTACTACTAACCCTAGATCAATTTTGTGCTTATAAACACATACCAATAAAATTTAACTACTTGATGGTCAATATGTATTAAATGCACACTGTACATCAGCACCTGTTCTGCAAACATGTGCAAGCACTTCTGTGCATATGCAATTATGTTTCTCTGATGAAAGCATCAGTCCTGTTGAAAACAGAACAAGCAGCTAGTGATTTATGAAGGTTTCTGACTGGTGTGTTTCTGAACAGAGCTGAAAGGAGCTGTATAGCCCAATCCCCTTTGCATAAACATACCAAAACC
Organism: Gekko japonicus; assembly: GCF_001447785.1. Taxonomy (NCBI): domain Eukaryota; kingdom Metazoa; phylum Chordata; class Lepidosauria; order Squamata; family Gekkonidae; genus Gekko; species Gekko japonicus. The sequence continues at coordinate 30,969 of NW_015173738.1, forward strand.
CTTCAGGACACTGCAACAGATTTTCAGGCCTGTTTTTATTTTCAGCTCCCAGCAGATGGAGTGCTCTTGGCAAGTTGTCAGTTACAGCTCTTGTGCTGCCCTGGCATTAGCAGTCTTGAATGTGGACAAATTATTCTATGCCCATTTTATGCTAAGGATTGTATAAGGAGATATGGCAACTTGTAGCTGGGGGGGATATGACTGATCTGATAGAGTTTGAAACACAGGCACTGTCCTGCAGTATCCTTATTTATCCATATATTGACTCTTGACCAAGACTGCTCAAAAACATATGCCTTTTCATTTTAAATCACACCTGTTTCTCATTCCAATTTACATTATGTGGCAGCCACACCATGAAAACAGTAGCATTACCAGTATCTAGCACATTTATTGCATGGTGTGCCAGTGCACCAAATGGTCCAAGGTATCTACTCAACCTATAGTGCAGTATTAGTTCAGCAGTCATAAGGGAGAACTTCTCATAAGGTTTTGCTTAAAAGTGGTACCTGTTTACTATGAAAAGTATCATCTACAGCTGTTACTTTTCTGTGGGCTGTGTGTTAACATTGAGTTTGGAAGAAGGACAGCGAGGAAATATTTAGGGTACTTTTTCAGAGAGAGAAATGAAGCCTAAGGAATGACCAACAGAAACATAGCTGAAGTGAGGAGAAATGTAAGTTAGCTGGACTAAAATAATGAACCGTAACTACCCCAATGCTGAACATGGAATGTTAAGTTACCCCAACAGGTAACCTCAATCCTATACTTTCTGGGGTAAATAGGTATCCCAGTGCTTGTTGCTAACAAGAAGGAAACCACAAATGATAATATTCCTTCAGGGATGTTATGCACCACACTGACCATTTCTTAAAAGAACAAAGTGTTTGTTTTTTAAAATTCTTGCAAGAAAAGATGACAATTATGCATGAGATCCAGGGTAAATTTGACTTCGCTACACATTGTCATGGAAGCATGAGATAAAAGGTATTCTAAATAACTTCCATATATGATACAAATACTGTGCATCTTGGGAAGGAGGGGGGACCATAGTGGTAGGGCATCTGGTTCATGTGTGTATGATCTTAGGTTTGATCTCTGGTATCACCAGTTAAAATGCATTAGGTAGTAGGTGATGTGACAGACCTCAGCCTGAGACCCTGGAAAGCTGCTGCTAGTCAGAGTAGATGATACTGACCTTTAGACCAATGGTCTGGTTCACTGTAAGGTAGTTTCATGTGTGTTCAGGTTCTGCTCTGATTGTGGTATTTGCAAGTTGCTGCTACTTGGATCATAATCATATGATTCTCTCTGCTTCTTTGACATAGATGAGAGGGTGAAGAAACTTAGCCTGATGATGATGATCAGATATAACCTAAATCTTACAGTTGTAGAACTGCTCTTATTTGTATGGGGGGGGGAATGTTATGTGTACACTGACCCAGAGAGAGCTACAAGTAAGAATTCAAGTAGATTCCCAGAATGGATAACTACCAAGTATTTTGCTGGTGGTGAAAAGGGGGTGGGTCCCCTTTAACCACTTAAAATGGTTTGCTGGCAGGCTTCCCAAGTACTTACCGTGATTCGGCAGGGGACACAGACGTCTTCGCAGGATCATTTCTGCGGGGACAACAGACGCGCCACACCATGCCATCGCCAGGAAGTGACGCTGGGTGACACTCTGGCAATGGGGCTCGAAACTCTATGGTACCATCAAGTTTTCAGCCCCATTGCCAGAGCGTCACCCAGTGTCACTTCCTGGCGACGGCATGCTGTGTTACAGGGAGGAATGGTCCGGCCGGGGAGCATGTTTCCCCCGTCGGATCGCGGTAAGTACTTGGGAACCCTATTTGCTGGGGATTATGGGACCTGTATGGACAAATTCCATATGTGTGGTAAGGAGGGGGATGTGGTGTAACCGAATGAAAAAGCTGGCTAGATCCAACCCATAGAGAGCAGAGGAGAACTAAAGATAATTTTGTGTGAAACAGAGTGAGAATGAAATGTGTGAATGATATAGATAAAAGGCATTACCTTCTAAACACCTGTGTAGAAGTTGATTTGGGTGTGGTACTGAAGTGAAGAACACATGCTGTCTTGGGTGATGGGGACGTCAAAAGCAGTTATTGTGTGTATGATTACAAAGGAGAGTCTTCATAAAAATTAATATTTATAAAATCTTACTGTATGGCTGAATAAATGTTCCATTTTGATATTGCAGAACTCTGTATTGCTTCTAAGGTATTTATGTTGTGAAATGTTATCGTTTGAAAGTTGTTTGGAAGGAAACAAATATTTATTTTTGTAAATAAAATTATTCTGGAATTTAAACCTTGTCTGTAATCATTATTTCCACTGAATAGAATGACTCTCGGTTTGAAAAATATAGTTGTAAAGGAAGAGGGGAAATACTTTTGAAGTATATGTGCAAGTGTCCTTTTTTGTCCTAAGAAGCTTTCAGAAGACAGAACACTGCATTTATTCTTAGTAACTAACAAACTAGTGTTCACCCTGATAAAGCAGACATAGTACAATATCCCATTACCACGGGATTGGGAGGGGCTTTGTGTAGGAGGTATGATGCTATTCTGAGGGAATGGTCTGCACCTTTTTAATAGTACTTTTCAAATTAGCATGGTGTAGTTCTCTGAAAACTGTGCGCACTCCTCCATGTAATAGAATATATGGAGGAGGGATGCACAGTCTCCAAAGAACTACATTTTATGGGATGGAAGAAGTGAAAAGAGGGTCAACAAATGGTAGGACAGATCTGTGGGATGTAGATTTTCTAGTTGCTTTTAAAAAGGATTCCATATGTAACTTCTGTGTCTGCATCCCTCACAAGAACTTTCATCAAAAGGCCTTAGCATTTCATTTCAAAATCACAGAGCCAGTTCAGATACTTTCTGTTCTGAATAAACAGACCTGTCTCTTCAGCCACCCTCATTCCCAAAAGTATGAGGTTGATTAATACTAATGTGCCAAGATCTAGTGACAATTATTCCAGTGACCACTGTGGCTGAAAACAGTACTCTTCTAAATTTCAGTTCCCCCCTTTTCCATACAGTTACAGTATCATGGCTGCTCACATATAAGAGAATCTGGTTGTGTGAAAGCACCCACTGAAATGAATGATTTCAAAGGCATAGGGGAGCAAAACCAATAGAAAAACAACATTCTGTTAAAATCTGTTTGCAGCCTGCTAGAAGGGCAATATCAAGCTGGTTAATCAATTGGAAGAATAAAGGTTTTACATGTTTAAGTAGATTCATTTTCTTTGCTGTCTTTGTTATGTGTGTTCAATTATTTCTATGTTTCAAAAACTCTAAGGCTACTTCCTCACAAGTTTTCTTCTACTTTGGAGAACACCTGGACATAAGAAGTATATAATTTCAGTCACTTCAGCCATTAACTTCCTAGGTAGCTTCAAGCCACTGCCCTGCAGCCCCAATTCAGCCACCCATCACTACCACATTATGCAGTATCAGAATTATACAATTACTAGGAATAAGGCCTGTTGTGGAAATAAATACAACAAGATCTAGAAAGAGGTGCTGGGTGGGTGCCCTGGCCTTGGGCACTCAGCATCAATTTGCTGTGGTGACCTCAGCAGGGTATAATGACACAGAGTCCACTGCTTTCTCCAGAGGAACTAATCTCTGTCATCTGAAGAGCAGTTGTAATTCTGAGTGATGTCCAGCCCTCACCTGGAGATTGGCAACAGTGGTTCCCCAGGAGGAAATGACTGGTTTGGAAGGTGGAGTCTATTGCATTGTACCTGTCTGAGGTCCCACCCCTCCTCAACCCCCACCCTCTCCAGGCTCCACCCCTCACATCTCCAGGTATTTCCCAACCTGGAGTTGGCAACCCTATCTCCTTCCCTATCTCCTTCCCAGCCAACCATCAACTTACCTTTATCTGCCCCTCTGACTTCAGCTTTCCATCTCCCACACACACATATCTGCAGCCTCTGTGCAGAAAAAGTACAGTCTTTCTCCACAGTGGGGACCCAAGCAGGAGGGAAGCAACCTCAGTAGGGTATAATGACACAGAGTCCACCCTGCAAAGCAGCCATTTTCTCCAGGGGAACTGATCTCTGCCATCTGGAGAGCAGTTTTAACTCTTGAGTATTCTCCTGCCCTCACCTGGAGAATGGCAGCAGTGGTTCCCCAGGAGAAAATAACTGCTTTGGAGGGTGGACTCTCTGGCTTCCATAGACTCCACCACAAAATATCCAGGAATTTCTCAACCTGGAGCTGGCAACCCTAGTCAGGCCTTGGCCCAATGAGTTCCCCACAAAGGCCAAAGTAGGTCTGGAAAGGGCCTCCTGCCTTTGTCTTTTTACTGTCAAGACCAAGCTTGGTTGCCTAGCAACAGCCACTGAGGGAAAAGTTCACCCCACAGCAGGAGGAGAAGATAATGATTTGATGGCCATAGGCCAACCTCAGTAGCCAGCCAGCCAACTGCAGAGGAGCCAAGCAGAAGTAGAAGCATCTTAGTCGGGAGAGACAGACGTTTTGGCAGTTTATTCTCTCAGGGAAGAGTATCCAGGCTGGCAGTGGGCGGGAGAGAGGAGCAGACCCAACACCCAGCCAATGGCACATGAGTACTCTTGAGTGGTGGTTGATGGGGCAATGGCTGATGGAGTGCACAGCACAGCCAGTGGAAGAGCAGGGAAATGCCAATACACTGGGCTTATATATATGTGTGTGTGTGTGTATGTGTATATATGTGTGTGTGTATGTATGTATATGTGTGTGTGTGTGTGTATGTATGTATGTATGCAATGAAGCATGCACCCAGGAGTTTTGTGTGCACTTTCCTTTGTCAGCTGCTACTCCTCCTAGATTTTTCTCCTGCCACACGACTGAAGGGCTTGTTTTATGATTTTTTTTAAAAAAATGGGTAATTCCTGTTGCAATACCATCATAATCTATATAATCTATATATCTAATAGTGCCCCCATTTGTGGATATCTAAATCTGCAGATTGGGGCTACAATTACACTAAACAGATTTTCCTGCTAACCTGGGGGACCTTCCAGGGTTGCACAAAAGTCTGAATCATAAAAAAAAATACGCAGATGGGTTTAAACTCCCTCCAAATAAATGGTCATTCTCTACACAAGTTCAAGTGCAAAGAATGCACCTTCCTTCTATGTGGCTGCTGATAGCTATGGTTGAGCCATTAAAAACAAGAAGCATAAAAATTATCCATAATATAGAGCAAAATGTTTAAAAGCTCATAAAAAAACTACTAATTAAAAGCTTGGTTAAAATAGATGTACTTTACTCTGGCACTTAAAAGACAGTAAAATAGGTGACAGGCAAGCCTCAAGGGGGGAGGGTGCTCCAAATGTGAAATGCCACCACAGAAATTGCCCTGTCTCTTGCTGTCACCCATCTCACCTCTTAAGGCAGGGGCACAGAGACCAGGGCTTGAGAGGCAAATCTTAACTGGCAGGCTGTATTATACAGGAGGACACAGTATTTCAGGTACCAAAGCTGTTTAGGGTCTTAAAGGCAAAAACCAGTACTCTGAATTGTGCCCAGAAACAGGTGCGAAGCCAACACAGATCTTTCAGCTCAGAGGCGATACAATCCCTGTAACCAACTCTTGACAATACCCTGGCCACCTCATTTTCAACTAACTGAGGTTTCCAAACCATTTTGTAAGGCAGCCCCACATAAAGTGCATGACAATAATCTAACCTGGATGTGTTCAGAGCATCGATTGCTGAGCCAAATCTGCTTTTTGAGGATGGTCATAACCTGTGAACCAGCCAGAGCTGATAAAAGGCACTACATGCCACAGAGAGGACCTGAGCCTCCATTCTGATCCAGTAGCACTCCTAAACTATAAACCTGCTCCTTCAAGGGGAGTGCAAACCCTCCCAATACAGGCTGGTCCCACACTCCCCAAGCAGCTTCTCTACTGATCAACAGCACCTCAGTCATACTTGAACTGTGCTTCAGTCTATTGGCCTTCATCCTTCCCATGACCTTCTCCAGGCACCTATTCAGGACTTCCACAGACCAACCTGACTTAGCTGTTAAGGCAAAATAGAGCTGGATGTCATCTGCATATTGGTGGCACTTCACTCCAAATCTCTGAACCGCCGAAGTGTGGTGCCCACTACTCTGAGCCCAGCCAACCTTTCCAGAGAGACACTATGGTCAATTCTACTGTAACCACAGAGAAGTCCAGGAGAATCAACAAGGACATTCTGCCCTGTCACTCTCCTGGTAAAGGTCACCAGTCAGGACAATCGAGGCCATTTTAACTGGGGATGCCAGGACCTGAATGCAGGACCCTCTAAATGCTGAGTAAGTGCTGAACCATTGCCCCATGGCCCATCTGTTAGTAATGCCTGAAGTTATTCCTCTTGGAATGACCTCTTCCCCCTCCGAGAAAGGATGAGCGGTAGTAGCTGCCTGCTCCATTACTACTACTACTAACTACTAGTACTACTACTATCTCAATTTCTATCCCACCCTCCCTGCAAGCAGGCTCAGGGCGGCTTACAGAGTCACATAGAGATTGTGACTAAAATGACAATGAACAGAATTTAACAATAGAATTTAAGAATTAAAATCAATTGAACAACAGACAGAGCGAGCTTGCTTTAATAACAGGCTCAGATGAGAGTGTTTCTTTGGTGCAGCTGGTTAGCTTGCTAAATTTAATGAATCAGTGCTGCCAACAGCAGGAGGCCAAGATGGATTTGGACGCCTGGTGCCTCAACCAAAAGCCCAGTGGAACAGCTCTGTTTTAGAGGCCCTGCAGAATTGTAACAAGTCCCGCGGGGCCCTGCTCTCAAGTGGAAGCTTGTTCCATTCGGCCCTGGCCCTGGTTGAGGCTAATAAGACATCTTTTGGGTGGGAGACAGCTAGAAGATGTTGCTCGCTAGAATGAAAAGCTCTGCAGGGCAAATATGGGGAGAGGCAATCCCAAAGATATGTGGTTCCCTGACCGCATAGGGCTTTGAAGGTTACCACCAAAACCTTGAACTGGATCCGGTACTCTACTGGTAGCCAGTGCAGTTGGCACAGCATGGGCTGAAAGCACACCTGCACAGATGTTGCTGTCAACATCTGCACTGCTGCATTCTGCACTAACTGCAGTTTCTGGTTCAGGCTCAAGGGTAGTCCCACATAGAGTGGGTTACAATAATCCAATCTGGTAGTGACCACTGCTTGGGTCACTGTAGCCAAATCCTGGGAAGTGAGATAGGGAACCAGTTGCTTGACCAGTCGGAGATGATAAAAGGCCAATCAAGCAACAGTGGCAACTTGGGCCTCCATAGAAAGGGAGGCATCCAAGATCACTGCTAAACTCTTCACCCTTGGCGATGGCACCAATGGTGTCCTATCAAAGGTTGGGAGCTGGATTCCCAATCCCAAGTCCCCATGGCTCAGGTGCAGGACCCCCATCTTTGTTAGATTCCATTTCAGTCGGCTCTGTTGAAACCAACCAGTCACAGCCTGTAGTGCCCTGTTCAGTACTTCAGGAGCTGAGTCCGTCCATCCATCAGCAGATAGAACTGGGCATCATTGGCATATTAATGACAACCCAGCCCATACCTCTGGGCCAACTGGGCAGAGACAGAGCAGGAAAGAAGCCAAGCCACTCCTTTCCCTCCCTTGGTTTTACTCAGAGAGTGAAGAAGGTAAACTTGTGCTGGACATAATAGGATTCAATGTGAACCTGAAGCTCTCCCCTTTCCTCCAATTTTACCCCATAGGTATAGCTGAACCTTAAACCCAACCACTTTGGTGTTCACCCATCACTCCCTTCATTTCCCATCAATCAATCTATAATATCCTTGGATTGCTCTAAGACTGCTTTGAATAACAACAATGGAAACTTTGATGCAAACTTAATTATAGGCTGGAATTACCATAATATAATTGCAGGATGTAGGTCAGTAAGAAATCTTCCTTCACAAGTCTGTGGGCTTGTGGCTGTGTAGTAACTTCTGCACTGTGGCTGATATATCAGCTTATTTTGAGCAAGTCTCGGTTTATGCACAACAGATTTAAAGGACCACCTAGAGTCCTTTGTTTGGGTTATTAGCCTTGGGTTTCATGCTGTCGGGTTTTTTCCTGCTTCCCCACAGCATTGTAGTGCATTACTGGATCTCCCGGGGTTTCCACTGCCTTTCTCTGATGTTTCTCAAACCTGCTTTACTGCTAAATTTGGGGGAAGAGTGCAGGAAAGACTGGATGGCTACTGTGTGGGTGGGAAACTTTGGAATTTTCCAGCCACATTTTCCAGCCATTTACCTTGAACCTGTCCTTTTGACTGTCATATCCTTTGCCCACCACTGGGGGGCTTTTTGATTTATTTTTTTTGTTTTAAATTGTCAATTGAGTATCATTATATCAATATAACAATATAACATCTCTGAATCACCAGCTTTCATTTTAAAAAGTAACCCTTTAGCCCTTTTTGTTGCACACATATAAGGGGAAGGGGGTATCTTTGCAACAAAGGGGGCTATAAGGCTTAAAATTGAGAACTTGATACACACTGTTACAATATTAAATTGATATAATAATACTTAATTGCTGGTTTTAGAATAACTGGAAAAGCCCTGGTGTCCCACGACAGGGGGAAGGGATACTGCTGGCAGACTGGAGCAGCAGGGAAATGGGGGAAAGTAGCTGTGCAGAAATCCTGCTGTTCCTGCACTGTATTGGCAACCACAGCAGCAACAGGGAAACCACCTCCCAATTGCACAGGTTCACCAGTCTGCATGAAAATAAAGATAACTGCTGGGTCAGGCACAAAGGTTCACCTGCTGAAGTAGCTTTTTTAGAAATTCAAAAGTAGAAATTGCTTAGTGAATAGCTTAGTCCCACAATATACCTCCTGCTATCTATATATCTAATTCCCGACATGCCCCCTATGTGTGGATACTTATTTCCGCAAATCTGGGGGATATGGAGGGTCAACAGATATTCCTGCACACTTGGGGTGCCCCCAGGTGTGCAGAAAAATCTGAGATGTTTCAAAAAGTATACAGGGGATACTTAAAGCTCTGGGCATCCGCAGGCAACTCACTCACTGAAGTGCGAGAACAACGTGAGGGAAGCCGCCGTGCCACTAACCACCCCCGCTGCTGCTCCAGCTGCCACAGCAGCAGCAACCGTCCCTGCGCAGAGAATGGACTTACCCTTGGGATCTGTGGCTGCTGTACGTGGAAGCTCTGGGTACTTCAGGGGCCTTGCCTCAACACTGCCCCCCCCCCGTTTCTTCTGCCTGTTTGGAATTAGTGGCGAGGACGCCGAGCGCTGCTCTGAGCCCGGCCACACCTCGTCCGTTTCATCTTTCTCCTGGTGAAGGGCTGCCAGCCAGCCCTGGTCTCCTCCCACTAATGCTCCACTCGCCTGGCAGCCAGCCGACAGCCCACTCGGGTCCACCGTCACCTCGCACAGTGGGTAAAGGTCCCAATGCCACCTGTTCCACGGTCTGGCCCAGCTGAGGCATTCTGAGGCCTCCTCCTTGCGCCTCCTCCAAGTTCAAGGGCTTGCCGTTGGTCGGGCGATCGGGTCTCGTGGCGTCGCACTGCTGGTCGGCCACTGCCTCACTGGCAACCTCCTCGCTTCTCCCGAGGCTCCGTCGTGCGAGGTCAGTCTCCCATGTCCCGGGCGCTGTTGCCCAGGTATGTGCTGGGGGAGTCTTGGAGCCAAGAGAAGGAAAGGGGGGGAAGGAAGCCTCAGTGAGCCTTTCCAGAGCAGTTCTGGACAAGCCACTGAGAGAGGAAAGGGGGAGAGGAAGGAAGCCTTGGCGAGGCCATCTGGAGCAGCTCCAGACAAGCCACCAAGAGGGGGGGAGTCAGTGGGTCTGGCAGCTGCAAGGGAGCCTGGGGAGAAAGTGTGTGTGGGGATATGAAATCCCCCCCCGCGCGAGTATCGCAGGCGGGCAACGCTTGTTTGATCTAATTTTATTTTGAAGTGTTAAAGGTAATCACTTCCTTTCAATGATCTCTTACTGGGCTCCCTCCAGAATGACACACTCCAGACTAGAGTAATCCCTCCATTTGTCAATCCATGGCCTCAGGTTGCAGGTCTGAGAATGTGAGCTATGCTAATGAGGGGAAAACAGGTGTGCCTCTTCCAGCTGCTTGTGGCTTGTTACTCACCTATCTCCAGAGCCCTTCAGGATCCCAGCGGATGTGTGGGTTGCACATGGGAGTGTTAAGAGAGGAAGAAGAGTCACCCGAGTTAAATGGTGCTGTTGTCATGCAAATACAAATAGTACTCCAGCAGGTGCACATGAGCTATTCACACATGGCAGGCAGCACATGAGCTCTTTTATCTTAGAAGGAAGCGAAGAGCATTGTCACATACCAGTTAGAATTACAGAGCAGAAAGACACTTCAAGCTCTCCTAGTCCAGTTGCCTGCCCTAAGGCAGGATCTCTGGTAGCTCCTCCTTGGCTAACACAAAGCAGCTCTTGGCCCTTGGTGATGTCTACATGCTCTCTGCCCCTGGATAAACAGGAAGCAGCTACTTGAGAAGCTTTGACAGTTGCTCCAGAAACATGTGGCTTAACTGGCCATGGCTCTTCCATACTTATCAAGGGGCAAGTGGTTCAGGGACAACACATAACTGCAAGCCGATACATGTTAACAGGCCCCCTTTTTAGCTGTAGGAGAAGTATGTCATTAAGGAAGCAATCTACCGAGGGGAAAAACAAAAGGCATGAATATGAAGAACTGACAAACAGTCCTTTAAATATCACCCAAATTTCTGTAGAATAGCATATGAAAAACTGCATTCTCTCTGAAATTTACAGAGAAATTCTGATTTTCACTATGTTCTGCAGAGTTCCCCAGTAATGATGTACAAATGATGTATAAATCCAATCTCTTCTTCTTCTTCTTCTTCTGGCTGCAGCTTCAGTGAGGTGAGGCTCGGTGGGGGAGGGAAAGTTGCCTCCATGCAAGGAAGGAAACTCCGCATGGACTTTGAAGCCTTTGTTTTTAGGTCTTCTGCCTTGGCGTGGCATCTGTCTGGCGTTCAGTGCTTCATGTGGCTAGGGAGCTGGTTCATCTTACTGCATGTAAGAGGGTAGGAAACCTCTGGCCCATCATCTCATAGGAAGGCTTCCCTCTTCTGGGTGTGTGCCTGTAACTGGCATCACTTGGGTCACCACACAGTTCAGTCCCTTTTTGCACAATACCTGCACAGTCCAGTTTTTATCACTTATGGGCAACATCATGTTGGTCTGAAGCAGCAGAACAAGGTTTGAGTCCAGTGGCACCTTTAAGACCAACGAAGTGTTATTTTAGGTGTAAGCTTTCGTGTGCACACAAACGCTTATACCTAGTATAAAAATTTGTTGGTTTTAAAGGTGTCCTCGGACTCAAACTTTGTTCTATTGAGATAGATGTTTGAATTAAAACTCTGAGCTAAGGACAAATGGGGCATTTTTGTATGGAATTGTTGGTTCAGCTTAGCTTCATAGCAACATCATTTCCACCTCCCCTCATACACAATATCAGTTCCCAGTTATTTCTCTGCTGATTTCCTCCCAGCTTTCCCTCAGGTTTTTCCAGACCACCTTTGCCCTGACGTTTCTAGAAGGAATGTGCTTGAAGCATTTTTGTGAAGTCTGTACAGTTAACTGCACTATTAAAAGTCCTGCCCCCATCCAAGCACTACCACACCCTGCTTCCTAGCCACCTCCTTTTTCCCTGAGCTGCTGCCATTGTGTGTGTGTGTGTGCGTGTGTGTGTGTGTGTGTGTGAGCAGGAGGAGCTGGGCCATTTAAAAATGCTCTGTCAGGTCTAGAAAAAGCAGAACTTTCCATTGCCCTGGGAATGCCACCTCGTGTAATCCCTCTGTGTCAATGCCATCATTCTTCAGAGCATGCACAAGGGGAAACCCAACTTAGAAAAAGTCAAGGAAGGCAACTATCAGGAAGCACAATTGTTGGAGAACTTCAGGTGAAAGCAGAGTGGCAACAGAGAAAATCCTGAACTGCATTTTTGTACAGAAATGCCCATGGTGTTTTCATGAGAACATCTTTTAGAGGAATATATTCCTCTAAAAGTAATCCAAGGCTGCGGTGGCTCAAGTGGTTAAGACGCTGAACTGCAGGCTGTGGAAGGTCAATAGTTCAGCAGTTCGAGACCCGATTTGCCACATGACGGAGTGAGCTCCCGTCTCTAGTTCCAGCTCCTGCCAACCTAGCAGTTCGAAAGAAAGAAATTGCAAGTAGATAAATAGGTACCACTTCGGTGGGAAAGTAACAGCGTTCTGTGCGCCTTGGTGTTTAGTCATGCCGGCCACATGACCACGGAAACGTCTTCGGACAGCGCTGGCTCTTCGGCTTTGAAACGGAGATGAGCACCGCAACCCTAGAGTCGGACTCGACTGGCTTTCGAGCAAGGGGACCTTTACCTTTTTATTCCTTCTCAATGTTGTTAATATTTATTTTGGTCATTACATTTCCCTCCCATCATTCCCCCAAGGGGTTCAGAATGGTCATGTTCCCCTTCCCATTTGATCCTCACAAGAACCTTGTGAGACAGTGTATGGTATAGAAAGTATTTATTTTATTTAGAATAGATATTCTGATCAAGTGCCTCTTTCATTTGCTAATACATGTGAGAAATTTAAATTCTGGTGAGTCATTTCCAAAAAAGCTCTCTATGTTTTTAAGGTCACTGCATCTAGTGGTTTAGTCCTTTAGCCTGTGCAGCAGAGCTTGCTCAGAGGACAGAGGAAAAACGGAACTGAGTTCAGATCTCACCATCCACAAATCCTCATTTGTATGAAGAGGGGGAGTTCCAGAACTATGGGACAGCACTTCATATAAATTAAGCCTGTAACTAAACTGACTGAAGCAACTAGAAGTTTAGTGATGATCACTTCATCCAACAAAGTCTATGAATTCCAACAGGTATTAGTTTTGAGAATACTATTTATTTTGTATTCAGCAAGATGATTTGATTCTTGCCAGGACTATAGATCTCAGTATAAATCACTGGCGATCTGGCACTTCAGATGACATCACAGCTTGATTGATCTAAATCTCTCCAACTCACTGCTGAGGTATTTTAGTTTCCAACACCATATTCCTAATGTATAAGATTACAGGTACAGGGCATCAAAGATGTCTTCTTTTTTGGTATTTTTTAATATGTGTGTGGGGGTGGGTGGCAGGGATGAGGGTGCACCTGGAAGTCATGGTGACTTCTGGTGACTGACCTCTTCTGGAGGCCTGGAGGATATTCAGAGAGGTGGCTGAATAAAGCCTGCTCCCACCTCCCACCTTTAGTATTTCAAGGAGGTCTCCCATCCAAGTACTTGCCAGAGTTAGGGTTGCCAGGTGCTTACTGTCTGCCGGCAGAGGGCTCCATGCTGCTCCCTGGGATCTTCTGCTCTCTCAATGCTGCATCCCTGGAGGTGACATCATCGCACCAGACACATTGTGCAGGGGATGCTCTAGCATTTGGCCAAAGATTCTATCGTCACCATAGAGTTTTCAGCCAAATGGTAGAGCGCTCTGGGTGATGTCATCGCACCAGGCACAGCAGGCACAGTTGGGCTTTTGGGGGGCAGGGCTTCCCCTGCCGGCCACCTGGCTGGCAGCAGATTTGAGCACCCAAAATTGGGGGAGCCCCCACCCCCATTGGGGGGATAGCAACCCTAGCCAGAGTCGACCCTGCTTAGCTTCTGAGAGCTGATGAGATTGGGCTTGCCTGGGCTATCCAGGGCAGGGCAGCAAAGATGGAATTGATCTTTAAAACAGATCTTGGGAAGTCTGTATTGCAACCCCACCAAGCCTCCCCTTTTTTCCTAGCTGTCATAGAACCAGAATGCACTTATTTTCCTATGATCAAAAATACTTTCCCTGTCCCCCAAATCTTCTAGAATATGATGGTCTGAAATAAGAGGTGCCCTTCCCGAATTTTGTCATGCTCAAGTATCTTCACTGGACCATGTAATCAAATGCCAACTTTTAAGATCAACAGGGAAGAAATGATATATTCTTAACAACCCACACACCTGTTCCTTTTTCATTCTGGGTTACTCACCTTTGTGTGGTCCTTATTAACCAAATCTCAATAACCTCTATATTTTCCTTGACCCACAATCCTATGGTTAGAATATCATATTTGTTGACAGATTACATTTCTTTTAAAATATTAAACTAAAATAGGTACAAAAAGTCCTGTCTTTACAGAGAACATCCAAGTCTGGTCAACATATGTAGCAGAATAATAGAAAACTAAGGTGGTAGAGCCCTGCAGTGGTAAAATGAACTCTACTACTTGCTGGGGGGGAAGAAACCCCTTCCCTATAGATAGAACGCTACCAAGGCAGGGAGCAAAGTGGACTAGAACCTTCCTCCCTGGTGCACTGTTTTTATCAGATATTTTCTATTTTAAAAAGGGCTACAATACTATGTCATATCACTTTTTTCATTTTGAAACAACTCTCAACAAAAAATATAAACAATCATTATGCTATTACAAATACAAAATTTAAAGCTTGTTGATATAACAGTTATCTAATTAATACCCAGTCTTGACTATTTACTCATTAATGTAAAAGTAAAGCACAATTACACAAGTCTAACATCATATTTGATTCCTTCCTCCAAATTTCAAAAAAAGGATTTCCAGTTGTCCCAAAAATATGCTTCTCCATCTCTTAGTTGCATAAGTTCTGGTGATTTTGATACTTTCACAATACCCTAGACTTTTTAAATCCAAAATTTGATTGTAAAGTGTTTACTAGTTTTCCAGCTTTTCACTAGTAGCAGTTTTGCAGCCCTGGTGTGCTAGTGTTCTGTTTCACTTCCAGAGAGGGTTTTTTTAAAAAAAAGAAAAAAGAAAAAGAAGGAAAGAAAGATTGTTAAAAACTGAATTCCCCCCCCTGTTGTCTTAGTGGAGTCCAGCGTATCAAACCTAGGCTTTAGCACTTCATTCCACTGCGTGAGTGAAGCAGACTCAAACCTAGTGAGAGCTCATAATGTTGCATGTATACAGTAAATCATTCACATAAACAGTAGTCCAATTCTACCTGCAGAGGGTGCAGCATTATCAAAGCATCAAACATTTCTGCTGTGTCTGCCATACTACACAGCAACTACACTGCCTTGAAGGCACTGCCAACCCTGCACATACATACCTCCTTCACTATGTGAATCTAGTGCGTGTTTTTGCATTTTTATCCTTCTCTTTCTCCCAGGAGGGCAGTGAGGCATGCATGCCTCTCTCTTCCCCTTGTTTGTCTTCACAATAACACTGTGAGGGAGATCAGGCTGAGAGAAAATGGATGGTCCAAGGTCACCCATAAGTTTCATGGCAAATGGACTTGATCCCAACTCTCCCTAGTTCTGCACCCCAACTACTACTACATACTCTCTCCCTCTGTCTCTCTCTCTCACACACTCATGTCCATTGTTGTCGATGGTGCTTTACATAACCAAAAAAGACAGGTCCCTCCCTGTGTCAAGATGCTTACAATCTAAATTCTGACAGTGGAGGGGAAGAGATGTACAAGAGTAATGATGGGTGACTACCCCATTGTAGAACCAGTACTGGTTAAACTGTCAGACTATGATCTGGGTTCAAGTCATTAAATGTGGGGGTCCTTGGAAGGAGTTCCAGGCATGTTGTCCAGACCAATACTGTATAGATCTGTAGAGCTGTGGCATGACCTCCTTCAACCATAATCCCATACCTGATGCAGTATGCTCTCTGTGCTTTCTCCAGGCACCTGTCTGCTTGCTGCAACCATGTGTCTATTCCTGATTTCAGATACACCCCTCGTTTCCCCATTCTTCATCTGATTTCCTTTGCATCACACCTCTGACTCTCTGATTATTATTTTTTTTGGCCCCCCGGAGGGGATATTTTTAATTATTATTATTATTATTATTTGCATTTCTAAATAAACTACAAAACTACCAAGAAAAAAGGAGGGGAACACTACAAACTATGGGAAACAGATAAAGAAAATCCACTAAAAGCCCAAGGTTGGAGGTTACACATCGCTTATAAAAAATATTGTTACTCTTTAACAGTTGCATTCCATCATGAGGAGTTCACTTTATCATCATCTCAGTTAACAAAACTCTCTTATCTGACTGGACAGAGAACAATTCTCGTGTTATCAAACAAACAAAAAACAAACCCCTTAAAGACAATGGCATCCCAGCCTTTCTTCCCCCAAGAGCCAGCATTTGTGACCCCACAGTTCCCTCAGCCCGCACAGTCCCGCCTCTATCCTCTTCTTTCCATGTTGTCACATCAGCTTCTGCTCTGGCCATCTACTGCATACCGCCTCTCCAGGAACAGTCCTCGCCTCCTCATTTGTCTTGGATCAAAGAGTCTCTCTTTTAATTCCATCGGACATGCGGACATACGCTTATTAATTCCAAGCGCTTATTTATTCCATCGGACATACGCTTGTTTCAGCTCCATTAGTTTGCAGACTTTAAAATCGCGATCAGTCCTCCATTCCCTTTAACCGCTTTTCAGCCTGCTTGCCAGTCTTTCCACCAGTCCATTCCACTAAAACCTCAACAAGTTTTAAACTGTCCAACAGTTCCGAGTTTGCCCTGATCCATGGCACCATGCCTCTCCGTTACAAAATACTGTTCCTTTAAAAACCACTTCCGTTCGGCCAGCAGATGTCACCCGATTTGGTTAGAGGAAGAGTCTATGGTTGGTCATCTGACCTACCCGATCTTCTTCTTCCTGAAGAAGCTTGGGCCCCGCCTCCCTCCGCACATCTCCTCGCCATCTTGGGGGATTGTTTACATTAACCGATAAAACATGCTAAAGTTTCAAAGGTTTGTAGCTGCTTATATTCTGAAAATGTTCTCTGCTCTAGTCATTTGCCACTCATAGCTCTTTCTCCCTCCATTCGCTCTGCTTCTTTTTGTGTTCAGTAAGGGAGGGTGTCCCCTCCCCCCTTAACCATGCCAAGTTAGGGAGACTTCGCCTCCAAGCCTTGGTGTTTCGTTTAAACTCGAACTCACTCATGCGTTCAATCGTTGTATCAGGTCTCCGGTGGGATTCCCGTGACCTCGCTAGGCAGAGTATAACCGCTAAACCTCCAAGCGCTTGTCCCGGTGTTCGCTTCTAGTCCCATAACGGGGAATCAGCGGCAGGACCTTCAGGGCAAAGAGTAGCCCTCCCCGGCAAACAGCCTGAGGGGAGGCTCTCCATAAGCCCCATGGCTAGGAGCCCACTCGCGGAGCTCCAGGGGGTGTGCGGACCATCGCACCCCCTCCCAGTCACCAATTCATGGCACGCATCTCTTGGAGCTCCAAGAAGACGCGGCCATCGTCGAGGCGACAAAACCGGAAGTTCTGACTCTCTGATTACTAATGACATAGAATGGAGCTTCAGGGTCTGATCCCTTCCTTGATCTAACTGGTGCTTAAGACACATGACTAGATCATAGGAGTCACTTGTCCATGAGCTGTGCCTTGTCATCTGGCTCACAGCAGTATGTTGTCGCAACAAGCAAGTGCAATTTGGGTATCTCATTGCTTTCCCTCTTGAATGGCTTTGTTTGTAAGTCATGTGTCTGACTTTGACTTTCTGTACTTTGTTACTGAGCAAACAGGTCACTTCAGTCAACACATCAAATAGATTTTCCAGTAGGAGAATTATTGAGTTTTATAACAAGGGAGATAAAACTATTCGTGGTGAGACTCCACTGGAATTTCTTTCAAAATTGTACATACAGATGTTCCATAATTTTTCTTTTGCAGTGATAAATCTTTAGATAACACTATAGAATAAACAGTGAAGTATAATATGATGAAGTGTGATATACATGAGATACAGAATCTGCTACAGTTCCTGACAGACACAGATGACCCACTGTGTCTTAGGCCATGCTGTACATTGGCGTGTATCCTGCCACTGTGGTGAGCAAAATTTGAAGTCTTCCACCAGCCTAAGTAGCAGTAGACTCCTTAAGTAGCTGGGGAAACCCTTCAAACTGTGCTGAACAGCATGGCAGGATACATGCCATTACAAAGAATGCTGAGAATTTCCTTGCTTCAAGTCATCCCCCAGTGGCTTTTCACAAGTTTTTGCTTTCTAGAATGTGTATGGAAAGCCATGGCATTGGTAGCCACTAGGAGGAAGAAACTGGGAGCAGAGGGATGACAGGCATAGTCGTCATAAAAGGATTAAGGCTTTAAAAGAAAGGAGCTGTAGAGGAGCTTTCTCCATGCTAGTTTTCTATGGGCAGGGTGTTTTATATGGAGGCAGTGGTAGAGTACCCAGAGAACTGTCCCATGTGTTCCACCCCTCTCCCCTCCTAAATGGGTGCATTAGTCTTCTTTCACGACATGACGCAGGTCTGTGCCACTGTATTTATCTCCCCGTCACAGTGTTGCATGCTATTTAGGAACCTTAGCATGCCCCACTCTTATTTAGCTTGGCAGAGAAGCAGAATTCCTTCAACCAGTTTAGTGGCCAAAACAAGTAGACTTTATTTGCAGTTAAGTGAAAGTTTATTTGAAAACAGTGCAGAAAAAGAAGAGATGCAGTCTGATTCAAGGAGCTAGAAATTGCTTTGGCTCTCTCTAAGCCAGTATCAGTTCAAATGTCTGATTAAAAATGTGATCATACTTTACTCAGAAGATACATACTAGGGTTGCCAAATTCCAAATGGGGCCTAGAGATCTCCTGCTATTACAATTGAACTCCAGACTACAGAGATCTCCAGTTCCCGTGGAGAAAATGGCCATTTTGGAGGGTGGCCTCTATGGCACTGTACTCTGCTGAGGTCCCTCCCCTCCCCAAACCCCACCCTCCCCAGGCTCCGCCCCTCAAATCTCCAGGTATCTCCCAACCTGGAGCTGGCAACCCTAATACGTACTGCGAACAATGACCCAGAGATGTTCCTATGCACCCCCTCCCCAACCCCTCTGATCTTTAGATGAGCAAATGTGCTTTCAGAGGCTGCTCCCCAGATATGGATTTAGATTCAGTAGCCTTCAGATGAAGATGGCAACATCCTTTTTGCTCTGTGACCACCTCTAAATAATCTGAAATGCCACTTCCCAGCACGGATGAACTGAAGGGGATAAAACATCTTTACAAGCAGAGAAGTGTTTAGTCAAACTCAACAAAGACCATTAACAGACAATCCATACCAATCCCCATTGCTTTTCTGCAAGGTTTCAAGCATGCCTGTGGTCCCAGTAGTCTTTTAGTTTTACTTCTAGCAGCATACAGCATAAACACCTGCAGGCTGACAAAGTCAGACCTGTGACTGTTGTTCATTACAGAGATGGAAGACTTATAATAAAACCCAATTAATTATGCTGATTGTGTTGGATCAGAAGAACCATGAGTGGAAGGAAGGCAGCCACTAGCACAATTCCACACGTGTGAAGTTCATACACTGCTATAATTGGTAGGTTTCCTAGCAGTACTCGGTCTTGCACAAGAGGTTGCACAAAGTCTTGGGTTCTTGCAAAAGCAGAGAAAACATTTCTGGATTTGATTTCATTTTTCCTGCATAAGACCAAGGCACTAAAGAGCCCTTCTTTAAGCAGAAGACGCCTTCAACACACAGAAAGGCTGCAGTGGACCCACCCTGGAATATTATTTACATGTATTTACTTATTTACATGTTTACAAAATGGATAACCCTATAATTTTCATAGCATTTCAAAGTAGCACACAAACATAATGATATACAATTATAAACAATGCAGCCATAAAAAAACAAAAAAACCCTCCTCATACAAAGGAAATCAAACCAGACAAACAGTGAATCAGCAAGACAGATAAAAAATAAAGTCCAGAAGACCATAAAATAAAGCCAAGTGAGAACAAAAAGGTCTTTACCTCTCCATGAAACACCTGCAAAGAAGGGCTTGTTGAGTCACCCTAGGAACAGCACTCCAGAGCTCTGTGGCAGCAACTGAGAAAGCCCTGCCTCTTGTAGAGACAAGTCTCCTCTTCAGATAACAGCTGAAGCAGGTCTCCCTGGATAATCTGAAACTACATGGAAGTTCACATGATGCCAGTGAGCATGTAGTAGGTCCTATAAGCAAGTGTGCAGACCACATCACTCTGCTCCAAAAAGGAAGCTCGCTGTGAGCAGATGGAACATGTCCCTGTGTGAAAGTGGATGTCCACTGAGATGTTGTAAAGGAAAGGAAGTTGCCACTGGGCAGTTGCATGGAGACTGAAGGAACAGAGTAGTATGAGAACTGAGATGTAAGAGGGAGATCTAAAAGGAAAAAAATTAAACTAGCAAAGTTCCCTTTAGTTTGGTTATATTCTGTCTATAGGTAAGTGCTGTCTTGTTCTTTGGGAAGGCACATGTTCAGAGGACAAGTTCTGGCTCTCAAAGGTCAGCTGCTTTGCCTTAACTAAAATTAGTAAGACCAAAATAAATTTTAAAAAGTCAGCAGGACCAGGTAAAAATTGGCCCATAGTAATTCCTAATATAAATTACAACTAGGGCTGCCAAGCCGCGGCGGGGGATCCGCACGTCTTCACAGGATCCCTGCCGCGGGGGACAGCGATACGCGTTGCACCGCCGTCGCCAGGATGTGACGCTACGCGTCGCTCTGTTGCCAGAGCAACGCGTAGCATCACATCTTGGCAACGGCGGTGCAACACGTATCGCTGTCCCCCGTGGCAGGGATCCTGTGAAGACATGCGGATCCCCCGCCACGGCTTGGCAGCCCTAATTACAACCATAGAACTTTTAAGGTGGCCATATTAAAAATAAAAACCACACCATCAATAAAAACCTCAGAAATGTAATTTAGCAAGAGAGGCCAGTGGTGCTGTCTGTGTAACGGACACCCTGAGGGCTGATTCACACTAGACACCAGGGGTGGCCAAACTGCAGCTCAGGAGCCACATGTGGCTCTTTCACACAGTCTAATTTACTGTTAATAAGAAGCAAATTTGCATATTTTTCAATACAAATGTGTGGGTAATATTTGTTCATGTCTTGTGGCCCTCAAACATCTGATATTTATTCTATGTGGCTGTTACATCAAGCAAGTTTGGCCACCCCTGCTGTACACCCTCAAGAACTTTCTATTACACCTATACTGGGAGTTCTTTGCATCCCAGGCACTCAGGGGCTGTATTTAGGATTTCCAATTTCCAGGTGATACCTGGAGATATCCCAGGATTCCAACTGATCTCCAGACAACAGAGATTGGTTCACCTGGTGAAAATGGCTTGCTTTGGAAGGTGGACTCTATGGCCTTATACCCCACTGAAGTTCCTCCCCTCCACACACCCTGCCCTCCTCAGCCTCCACCCCCCAAATCTCCAGGTATTTCCTAACCTGGTGCTGGCAACCCTAGCTGTATTCTGATTGTGTCCATAGTTCTTGTAGAGAAAGAGCTTCAGTGTTTCTCCCCTGCACCATTTTCATGAACTGAAAAGGTAAAAATGGCGGAGGGGGGAGAAGGTTGAAGATCCGCCTCCATGCACACATTGGTCACAACCAGAATATGGTCCTCTCACGGCTGGGAGGCATGGAACCTCCAGTGCACGTATGATACAAAATGGGGGGGGAGGGGGATAGGGTGTGAATTGGCCCTGAGAGAGAGTCCTGGTTCTGTGCTCTGTTGTTGTTGACCTCCTGACCAATGAGCCCTGTTTTGGCTTGGCCAATTCCGCATCATCTTCTTAGTCTTATGGATATGCTGGCCTGCCAATATATACCCTAGAGCAAAGGTGTCAAACTCATTTGTCATGAGGGCTGTAATTGACATGAATTGGACTTTGTTGGGCTGGGCCATGTATGTCGTAAAATGTAATGCTAGGTAGCAGAGATATAAATTTAATAAAGGACACAGACGAACACAATTAAAGATATTATAGCAGCTATTCCATTGGAGCCTCACATTAGGAGGGTGTGTGTGTTAAAACTAACATTTCTCTGCAAAACTGAAGTTCTATATTTTAACTGTGGTTAGTCCTAAACTCGCCCCCCCTAGAAATATAAACTACAAATATAAATGGTCTGAGCCTAGGATCCAGGGGAAGAGTATGAAATGGCTGAGCATTGCAAGCTTCTCTTCCACCCCCACCCCCCAGGTATACTCAGAGTGGCAGTGGCTCTCCAGGGTCTCAGGGTTGGGTTTTTTTACAGAGTAGTTTGAGATAAAAAATTTGGGTGTCCTCTTCAGCACTTGTTCTGCTACTATTCCTTTGAAGCTCCACATTAGGAGGAGGTGTGTGTTAAAACAAATATTCCTCTGCAAAACTGGAGTCCCTTGAGTTTGCAGAACTTTGTATTTTAGCCCTGGCTGGTCCCAAATCTCCCCCCCCCCTCCAATCCCTTAAAATGTTATTGCCTAAATTGGAAAGGTGTGGGAATAGTGGGATTTTCCAAAGCAATTTTTTAAAATAAAAAAGGATCACAGCAGAAGGACACCACCACCACCACCCAGCTCCTACCTGTGAGGAGGACTGTGGGGGCTGGGAAGTTTGACAAACCCCCCCCCCTGCTTCCTGCTCTCAGAGGCAGCCCTGCTCTCCGCTCTTTATACTCCCCGGCAACTCAAGCTCTGAACAGCGAGGATGGGCAGGGGAGAGATGAGAGCCCCACTCTCGGCCGGATTCTGGCCCACAGGCTGTAGGTTTGACTCCCCTGCCCTAGAGGTAGGGTTGTGAGCTCTGGGTGAGGAAATACCTGGAGATTTGGTGGAGTCTGGGAAGGGCAGGGTTTGGGGAGGCGAGGGACCTCAGCAGGTTATAATGCCATCGTGTCCACCCTCCAAAACTGCCATTTTCTCCAGGGGAACTGATCTCTGTCATCTGGAGATCAATTTTAATAGTAGGAGATCACCAGGCCCCACCTGGAGGTTGGCAACCCTACCTAAAGGGCATGAGGCTGTACTACACAGGAAGCTCAGTATGATCAAGAGATTGAGGCTGAGACCTGAAACAGACATTACTTATAACACGTGGCTGCCACAGGGACTTGGAGTCGGATGGCATCTGCAAATTCTTTGTGGAAATTCAATTCTGAAGCCCTTCAGGGATCCAGTTTGAATGGAGATTGTGATGTGGGGAAGGAGGGGGAGTACTTCAGCCCATTTCATTTTCATTATCCAAACCAGCCATAATAGGTGCTTATTTTTTGCATTGGGGGTCTGTACATGCACTGAATAGTGCATGTTCAGCCCTCAGATGGGGTAAATAATGCGCCCTTGGTATGTTTGCCAGCTCCATGTTGGGGAATTCCTGGAGATATGGGGATAGAACTTGAGGAGGGCAGGGTTTAGGAGGGTTAAGGACCTCAGCAGGGTATACTGCTCTTATGTACCAAGGATGAGTCAGTCTCAACTTGCCCTGGGGCCGGGTTGAGCTTGCATCCACAAACAATAGTTGGCTAGGATCCTATAATGGACCAATAAAGAAACAAGGATCCTAGAATGGATCAATAGAGAAACAATAGCTGCGATCACACGGAGCATTTGCGGCGCTGATGATACGGATGGTAGGCGGATTTTCCGGGCGCGATCACACTGCAACATCTGGGAAGCATAGAGCTCCCGTGGCTAACCCGAGGCTTCCCACCAAAGATGTGGAGTACACTATTTAACAAATGCCATGGAGTCCACCCTCCAAAACTGCCATTTTCTCCAGGGGAACTGATCTGTTTATTCTGGAGATGAGTTGTAATTATGGGAGATCTCCAGACACCACCTGGAGTTGGCAGCCATGCCTCTGGGTCATTTCAGGTTGGGGAAAGGGTGCTTCTGGGCGGTTCAAGGCCCTTCCCCCGTGCCACAGTTCTGATCTAAAAGTCAGACTTTTGCCGGCACTTTGGAACTGAATTCGCAGCTGCCATCTGACAGCATGTCCCTCTGGTGGTCATGTGTCGAATGTCATGTTAGTAGTTCAGACTTGAAAATCAGCTTTCCTATATGGCTGATCAGCAAAACACTCACTGAGTTTGATTGTCAGAGAAGGGTGAGGAGTGGTGAGTTACAGGTTTCCTCCCATCCTACTTTCTTACTCCTCTCCATCCTCATCCTTGATGCTTTTTGCCTCAAACAGTGCAAAAGACTAGTCATTTGTGCTTTTCCAGTTTGGGGCCTGTTGCTCCAACCAAGCATGGCATACAGATCAGTAAGGCACTTTTTGTTACTCCCAGTCCAGAAGCTGTCCAGAGAAAGCTGGAGAAAGTATAAATGCTCTTTATTTCCTTCCCTTCTCCCAAGTATGGCTCCGCTTTTGAATGGGGAAATATCAGAAAAGTATCAGCCCTTTCCCACAAAGTTGTACCTTGTTTCATGAGGGGAAAGATCAAAACTCTTTTCCCAGGGGACTCTTTGGATAGTCTTCCAGTGTCAGCAGTGGTGGGCAGTACCAAAAATGTCTTTCTTTGGCAGAAACCAGGGCTATTTTTGGGCAGGAACGCACAGGAACGGAGTTCCGGCTGGCTCCTGAGTTGGCCACGCCCAGCAGGAACTCATTAGCATAATGGGCCACACCTAAAAGCAGACACTCATTAGGATTGGCTACATTAGGGGTGTGTGGCCTAACATGCAAAGAAGTTCCTGCTACAAAAAAAGCCCAGGGTTTTGACAACAAAGTAAACAGAATAAGAAGCAAAAGGTGGGTGTGGTTGGATGACCACACTTCTGGTAACATGTGGGGTGTGGCCTAATAGGCTAATGAGCTGTGCTGTCAGGGGTGTGGCCTAATATGCTAATAGATATCTGCTGTTGGGTGTGGCCTATTATGCTAATGAGTTCCTGCTGGGCTTTTTCTACAAAAAAAGCCCTGGCAGAAACCATGCATATTGTTCCATTGAGTACTTTACTTGAACAAATGTTTTAAATGGCATGAAGTGCTTTCAGATTTTCATTCATACTAGATGCCCCAAAACATTATTAAGAAAAATCAAAAATAACAATTAAAATAGCCTGAAATAACAGAAGGCCAAGCAGTTTCCCTTAAAAACCAGAAGCTGCTTCCAGAGGGCATGATTTTCCTCCTACTGGTGCTGTGAAAGAGAAATTCTAATCTGGTTTGAGGTGGGTAGCCATGTTGTTCTGAAGCAGCAGAACAAAGTGAGTCTCGGCACCTTTAAGACCAACAGTTTTATTCAAGAGAAGTGTGCATGCACACGAAAGCTTATACCTTGAATAAAACTTTGATCTGAAAGGTGCCACTGGACTCAGACTGTAACCTGGCCATTTGAGTGTACTGATGACTCGATGTGGAAATTTAAGTTTATGAGGAGGAGAATGGGGACTTTTGTTGTATTGTTTAACCTGTTGAACAATGAGAACAGGCATCTGTAAGTGACTTGTGCTCTTTAAGATGTTTGCTCAAGTAAAATACTTCAGATGGAACACTATGCATGGTTGCTGCTGAAGAAAAGCATTTTTGTATTGTCGTGGCAGGGAACTATTTTGTGGAAAGAATAACAGACCCTTTCTAAGAGCTTTGTCCGAAGGCAGCCAAGGTCAGCAAGACCTGCGGCAGCTGCACTGTGCTTCTGGCATATGAAAGTGTTGGGTAGGAACTTGCACCTTAACTGGTTGAGAACATTTTAGTTTTAAATCAGGGTCAAAATAAGGAAAAGTGGTCCCAGCTCTCATGATTTTCCATCTTCTAGAATTTACACGCATTCCCGGTGGCATTAATTCCTATTCACTCCATCCTTTGGTGTTTTGAAGTAATATGCTCTTTGTTTTGATCAAGTCTGAACATTTCAGGCACGGTGGTTTTAAAATCTGTAAGTCTCTTAAAAACAGTTTTGTGTAGGGTAGGGCTGCCAATGCTGGGTGGGAAAATTCCTGCAGACTTTGGCTGAGGAGGGCAGAGTTTAGGGAAGGGAAGGAGCGCAGCAGGCTATCTAATGCCACCGAGTCCACCCTCCAAAGTTGCCATTTTCTCCAGGGGAACTGATCTCTATTGTCTGGAGATCAGTTGTAAACCCAGGAAATCTTCAGGCCCCACTTTGAGGTTGACCACCCTACTCACATCTAGGGTGGCCAACATCCAGGTGCAGCTGGGAGTGTTCCCAGAATTACAAGTGATCTGCAGTCCACAGGGGATCAGTTTTCCTGGAGGAAATGGCAGCTTTGGAAGGAAGATTCTATGGTTTACCATATAGCCCACCCTCCAAAGCCATGATAGACATTAGAATCTAAGAGAAATGGAAGCCTAGAGTAGCATCGTACCCTCGCCATGCTCCCTTGCCTCCCCTGAGCTCAGGCACCACCCCCAAAGCTACAGGAATTTCCAAAGCAATGCTATCTTTGTATATCTGAAGGAACTGCATATTCAAACAAATGCAATCACTGTTTTTCGTTCATTGTTCTGTGTGATATCTGATCATTCATTGTAAGCTGCTGATGGTGGAACAGATCAATGTGAGATAACAGGCTTGAACAGCAACCATAATTACACATGTAGTCAGAGCAATTTTAGTTTCCATTCTAATTACTTGAACTTTCTTGTTGTTGAATAAGCTAGGATATCAGATTTTTGTATGTGCATTTTTGATAAGTGGTATGTATGTGCTGCCTGTGCCAATTTCACAGATTTCAGAGACAAACAACCTACCCAGCAAAAGACATTTAATTTATATTATACAGGCTTGTTTATTTATACTCCACTTTTCTCTCCAATGGGGCACCTAAGTGGCCTACAACATTATTGTCCTCTCATCCATGTTAAAAAGGTAAAGGTAAAGTTTCCCTTGCTCGAAAACCAGTCGAGTCCGACTCTAGGGTTGCGGCGCTCGTCTCCGTTTCAAAGCCGAAGAGCCAGCGCTGTCCAAAGACATTTCCGTGGTCATGTGGCTAGCATGACTAAACACCAAGGCGCACAGAATGCTGTTACCTTCCCACCGAAGTGGTCCCTATTTATCTACTGGCAATTTCTTGCTTTCGAACTGCTAGGTTGGCAGGAGCTGGAACTAGAGACGGGAGCTCACGCTGTCATGCGGCACACTCGGGTCTCGAACTGCTGAACTACCGACCTTCCACAGCCTGCAGTACAGCGTCTTAACCACTTGAGCCACCGCAGCTCCATGTTACCTGCGCATCAATACCCCTTTGAGTCTGAGACTGACTGGTCCAAGGATACCCAGTTAGCTTTTATGGCAAAATGGGGGTTCAAACCCTAGTTCTCCCAGACCCCAGTCCAATAATCATGCTGAGTAGCATCGTTTTTAAAAAACAGACCATATAACAGAATTTCTTTCATATACACTTTCATATACAACAAAATGAGAGATGATAGATTTGAAGATACTGTACCTGGACTTCACCAGTCATCTGGATCCCATGTGTTCTCCTCACCTGTTCTAAGAATATGGATTTAATTTTCCAGGGTCCCGGTCACATGTGCCAGAAAACACGGGGGGGGAAGTGAGCCTATTTGCGCCACAGTAATTTGACCCACCACTGCGTGATCAGATGCAGCGGTGGGTGAATCGGGGTTTTTTCTTCACCATGTGTTTCCGGCGCATTTCATCAAGGGATCGGTGCGCTGGAGCACGCTGGAGCGATCACACGGGAAACTCCATCTGCAGCCCGTCACAACCCATTTGATACTGCACTTTCCCATGTACGTTTTAACTCCGTGTCTTCGGCGGAGTGCAACAGGTTGCTGATGGGTGTGGGATGCTTGCCGGATGTTCTCACGTGATCGCTCCCTTAAAATCCGCCCGGCAGTCGTGCCTCTTGCGCGGCTACTTCTGCGTGTGATCAGGATCCATGTTTTTAAAAATTAATACAGAGTCTACCTACACATATGACCCTGCAGTCAATGCCTGTTAAATGCTGTGTCCCATATTGTCCTCTTGCTCATGCATACCACAGTCACTGTGAGCTGTGGAATTAGCAAAGCATCATTGATGGCAGAAGAAAAGCAGGAAAATATTTTCAATGTACCATTTCTTGCCCTTCTACTTTACTTCAAAACCACCCAAACTGATAATGCCAAAGTTGCTTTGTGGGCTTCGTTCCAGAAATAATGTTTCACACCCTAGTGGAATAAAAGGCAGATAAGGGCACAGTTAAATGCTGGGATTATCCCACGGATGTTTTTCCAAACCACAAACGTATTGTTTGAGTTTTATTTATTTTAATATGAATTTTTACCAGTGATTTTAACCTGTCTTACAATGGCCTTTAGCTTTAGAAATAAAGTTCTATTGACATATATACTGTGTTCACTTTAAGATTAGAGAATTTGAAGTTTAAAAACTTTCATTGTGCTGAGCTAAGTTTTGGTATCTATAGGTACTGTCTTTTAAGGCTTTCTGTTGAATGTATTAGGTGTGGCTTTGTTTTGTTAACTCTAAAATAATCCCTTACTTTAGTAGATTTTTACATATATATTCATTTTTTTACCAAATATTGGCACTTCCAGATGTAAATATTCAGTAGACGAGGTACTAGATGCTGACTGTTGGTAGCCTCATAACATAATTTCTTCTACAAATAACAAGAATAAACTTGTTTTCCTATCAAACATATTAGCCCAATTCAGACATAACAGAAATCCTTTATTTCTTTTAACTGGTTGTTTGGTGAAACCAGGACATTTCCCAGACTGCAGCCACCTTGTCGGTTTTCGTTGGTGTTGTGGCAGTTCCAATGATTGCACTATTTGCGCAATCAGTTCATTCTTTCATTTTTTCCCATTTTTCCCCTTCACAGTTCCATCTGTTCACATTAACATTGAGGATTGATTTCCTGTTTCACCCCCCGGGGGGGGGGGTGTTGAGCATGCACTGAAGCGTTGTAGTGTTTCAGCAACCTCGAGGGGGCTGTGCAAACCCCATTAAAGTACATTCCCCACCCATCACACTACAACTGAAGGTTGTTCCTGCTGTATGTGTCTCACGCCTTATTGGTTGCCTATTACTGACTGACTGTTCAGTGTTTATTCTGTATAAAACCAGCACAAGTCAATTACAATCAATCACCTCAGTATGTCAATACAAAAAATAAACTAGTAAGATTTATAAAATATCAAATATTTAAATGAAAACTGTATTTAGTAATTACAAAATTGCTAAAACTCTAAATTTCTACAATATTCTAACAACAGTTGAATAAGTGTTCTCGGAGTTATACAGTTCTACTCCACATCCCCTGGACCTTCTAGATTATTTCTAAGTTTGTTCTACACATGTAGCATGTATTTTTGAGCTATTGCTAGAAATTTAGCACAGTTTATTATGAGCTGCAGGACAGGAACAAATAATAGTTTCCTATTATTATCTCCTTGTCTGAATATCCATGATACCTTTTTAGGATAGGATGAATAACCTTTACTCTGATGGTTTCATAAAATACACAGTGGAGCAGAATATGTTCAGTTGTTTCAACTTTCCCTGAACCACATGGGTATAATCGCTCTGGTAAAGGTATCTTTTTATACTGGCCTTCTAACACTGCCAAAGGATAGATGTTACATCTTGCTTATTGGTTGCTTCTTTTCTTGCATTTGAGGTGTCTCTCTGATTGGCTACCCCCAAAATTCCTTAACTTGCATCAGGTATACAGCTCCAGTGTACCTAGCGTATTTGACACCCGGAGCAGATTATTTTTCAACACCCATCTCCTGTATACGGCAAAATTGTCCAGGTCAGGGATCAAGTGGACTTATTCCCGATGAACTCAGTGGGGCTTGTGTTCAAGTAGGCATATGTGGAGAGAGGCACTTCCAGGATGAGCCTGCCCCAGACTCCAGCGCCTGTGCCTGTTGTTGTTATTTCATTTCTATACCACCCATAGCCAAAGCTCTCTGGGCAGTTTACAACAAGTATAAAACAATAAAAATACAACAAATGCAAATATTAAGAATCAAAAATTAATTTAGATATCATAAAACATTAAAAGACAATAAAACCAGTAAAAAACATTTCTTGGGGGAGAGGTTCCATGAAAGCCCCATCCTCGCTTCGCTCTGCCAAGCTGGCAAATTTGAATAGCGTGATGGCGGATCTCCCAAGAGAAGCCCCACATTTATGCACACAAACACCCATCCTGCTGGATGGGTCTTTGGCCAAACAATATTCTTTCATGCTTCCATGAGGGCCAAGGGATCCAGGCTTTGAACACAAGATAGTCCCGCTGAACACCTTGAAATCTGCTGCTGCCAATGCATGCATAAGATAGATTGGGCTGCAGAGAAAATAAATGGGCAATTATTGGCTGCTGGTGATGGGCCTCCCAATGGGACTGACTGTTTCAGTGCAGGTACCATTGGGAGGCCTACCCAAACCTGCCCTTTCTGAGTGAGTTTTGGGCAGCAATCCACGAGGCAGAGAAAAATTGTTCAGATTCTGAGCAAGAGGCTATCTAGTGAATTCATTCTACAATGGGAAAAAATTACAGAAAAACCTAGTATAGGAAAGAACAGGGGAAAAACAAGGAAAGACCGGGACAGAGTGGGGATGTTGTCTGGACACAATTAAAAATACCTTGATAACATTGGGGAATGCAAATAGAACATCAAGACTAAGGGTGTCAAATCAAGCCCCAGGGGCCAGAACCGGCTCATCCAGTGCTCTTATGCAGCCCGCGAGCAACTAGTTCAAGGGAGGTACAGGAGACTGCTCAGGGGGGAGCGGGCAGAGTCACTCTGATTATTTCCACAACGGGCCTTATTCCTAGTAATTATAGAATAGTGGCGGAGTAGAAGCTGGTCAGTTTCATTTCATTTTTTTATTCACAGGGTTGCAGCTCTTTTCAAATTTATGAACCTCTAACCTGCCAGACATTTGAGCCCTTAGGGCTTCTCCAGTTGGCAGCTTCTTCTACAACTAGCTAGGTCTGCAAGGAAAACATAGGGCAAGAAAGAGCTGGCAACTAATTTATGGTATTAGAGTAGTGGTTAGTCTTTACTGAGGGAAGGCAGCTTGGTATAGCCCAGTCTCATCAGATCTTGGAAGCTAAACATGGTCAGTACTTGAACGGGAGACAACCGAGGAAGACTCTGCAGAGGAAGGCAATGGCAAACTGCCTCTGCTTCTTGCTTGCCTTGAAAGCCTCTTGCTGGGGTTGCCAAACATGTTGCAACTTGACAGCCCATACATCTGTACATAGTCTTTACCAGACCATATCTGTATTATCTGTGCTGTTCTTGCAATTCCTAAAAGGAGCCTGCACAGACATCAGCATAGTTCTCATATAATAATAGTATTTTCATGTATATAGGGTTTTGCCCTAAATTTCCTGCGAGGAGTTCATGTACAGTATTACAATACCTATCTAAAGTAGGACAGTATTAATATACCTGTATGGATTGCATAAGGCCAGTCACATGACTGTGGTATTTGAACCAAGAACTTCCTTATACAGGTGCTCATTCTCTTAGCTGTAGTCAACATTCTGTGTCACTTTATACAAAGAGATGGCTTGCAGGGACAGGTAAATGTTTGCTTGGCACTAAAAAAGAATCCCTTCATTTGGATGAGCCCTAAACGACCAACAGAACCCCTGGGCAGGCTTTGGTGGTTCTGTTCCAGATTCTACTGCAAACATTACACTTTAAAGATACGTTTGTGCCTATTGTTTCGGAGCAGCTGGGGTCTGGGTTTGTGACTCAGATTATAATTCACCCTGAGCTATTCTGGGAAGCTGTCTACAGAATTCTCTTGGTGCAACTGCAATGGCAGGAACAATTAGAAGTTAACCTCTGTCACAGAAAGTTGCACAACAATGCACCTGGGGCAGCTCTCTGGGTCAACAGGTTACTAGCAGTTACCATAGTATGCTGCACTTTCTTCGAGAAGGGTATCCATTGTTATGGTCAGGTGTTAGCCAAATAATCCAAAATTGCTCCTTTCAAAGTCTCAATGTTCAGAAAGAAATACATAGGAGAGTGCAATCCCCTCTCCAAACGGAACCTTCATTTCTTTGGCCCTGTATAAAGTCCATATTTTTATACTGGAATGAGTTATAGGATGCTTCCAGGTCATTTTTTTTCCTGCATGGGGAGCAGGAATCCCACACATAGGACACCCACAAGATTTCACACTCATTCTTTAAAAAAAAAAAATATTTATTTAAGATTTTTCAAATTATTACAACCATATGCATTTTACATTCATAGTATTGGAGTATCTTTTTCCTTTTAACGATTTAATCAATTATAAACTCTATTCCATCTATTTTTAAATACATTTTTATCTTTCCCTTGTAATATCATTGTTAGGTTATCCATTTCTGCCACATCCAACAATTTGTATTGTAACTCTTGCATTGTAGGCATACTATTAGTTTTCCAATATTTAGCAACTAAAATTCTTGCTGCTGTTACAATATAAGTTAGCAAATATTTATTGTTTGGATTTAAATCGTCTGGTATCATGTTAAGGAGATATACTTCTGGCGCTAGATCTAGCTTAATTGCTAACATATCCATTATTAATTTTTGTACCTCTTTCCAAAATCTATAAATTTTTCCACAATTCCACCACATATGTATGAAAGTGCCAACATTATCCTTACACCTCCAACAATTCTTTGACATATCAGGAGAGCATTTTGCCAGTCTATCTGGTGACCAGTACCATCTATAATACATTTTTACGATATTTTCTTTATAGGACGTTGCTTTCAAAAATTTTATAGAACTCCATGTTTTTTTCCACTCTTCTATTTTTAACATATAACCAAAATCTTGCATCCATTTTAACATTGCATTATTAGCACTCTGTTCTTCCGTAAAATTTGCTAGGAAGAAGTTGTATAGCTTTTGAATTGCTTTATCATTGGTTGACAGCCATATTTTGTCTAGTTCATTTTTAGTGGAGTAAAACCCCATTTTTTTGTCCTTAGTAAATCTAGAGTTTAATTAAATTGTTCCCCATGTTGTTAAGTTTATATTTCTTTGTATTTCTTCCATATTTTTAAGATTGTTGTTTTTATCTAAGAGATTGTCATATGGTTTTTTTTCTCCTTGGTTAACATTGTTGGCATAATAAAGGCCTCTAACGGGGACACCCATCTGGGAATTTTGTCATAAAATTTTTCTTTTATTTTTTCCCATACTGTAAGTAGAGGCCCTCGTACATAGTGATGTTGAAAGTTCGAGTGTATTTTTCCTTTATTATACCATACATAGGCATGTAACCCCATATATATATATCATGGCACTCTAATTTCAATATCCTTTGATTTTCCAGAGTTAACCAATCCTTAATCCAAGTGGCTGCTGCTGCCTGGTGGTAACAATTCCAATTGGGTATAGCAAGTCCCCCTCTCTCTTTCTTTTCTTGAAGGAGTTTCCACTTTATTCGAGCTTTTTTAGGGTACCAAATAAATTGTCTAATAGTCTTGTCTAGTTCTAAGAGATATTTTTTTCCTTTAGTATTGGAAAGCGTAGCTCATGGGCTTCCCTTTAAACTGGACAAAAAATAAACCAGACCGAGGGCTCGGAGAAAACAAGAACTGCAGGGTGGCTACAGGTGGAACATCAGTCTTGATATTTCAATCACAGCCAATACAGAGAGAGGATGGAGCTAAGCTCTGCTTTCAAAATCGGGCAGCTTTCTACCACATACCATCCTCTGTTTTAGCTCTTTAAAGGTGTTTTCACCGTTTCAGACTAGCTAAGCTGTATCCATCCAGCACAGGCCTGCCATTTCCCCAGCTGCCCTGCATAATCCCCACCTCAGGCCCCAACCTCCTGCCCTCAACATATTGTGGAGCTAGAGGGGGAGGGAATGGCCAGAAAAGGCCTCCCTAGTGATGCTCTAGAGATTTCCCTGTATCTCTCTGGTCTTTGCCTGAAAGTGTCACCTGGAAGTGATCTCCACCCCTCCAGGCACCGTCCACAAATCTCCCAGCATTTGCTAAGACAGCTCTGGCAACCATAGCTACAGCATGGCTGGGTTGAAAAAGAGAAAGTGAGGAGAAGCATGAACTTTGTGCATGTGCAATGGAGTAAAGTGGCAGGGTGGGGGGAGTTGGGTCAGATGCAGCACCATTCCTTACCTATTCCAGTCCCACTTTCTGCTGCTGCCATAGCAGGGGTACGTTTTTGCCCATGCCCCTTCCCCCGATGCAGCCCTATCAAGCGATAGCAGTTTTCAGTGGTTTCAATCGGACACTTTTCTTTCACTGTAACTTTCTCCCTCTCTCTCATCAAATGGAGATATTCTCAGGGGTTATATTCTTTATGCAAGTGATCCTCCCTGCTGAAGTTTAGAGACATAAAAGAAAGCATCTCTGTTCTAGAAGCAAATAAAATTCTTTCTTGCAGTGCAGGCACAGGAAACTGCGACAACATTGGCATGTGTGTTAGGTTTTGTCCTTTCTCTGGATGTTGAAATGGCAGGTGGGGAGGGAGTCTATTTTCATTTACAAAATCTTTTGTCATAAGGAGTACCCAGTCATTTTGATCCTGTGGGCACTTTTGGAATTTTGAAGATGTGGAATGGCCCCACCACGAAATGGCTGCCATAGATAAGTGATGACCAACCACAAAATGGCTGCCATGGCAGCTGGGGCCAATCACCACATGTCGAGAGGTTCCAAGTTCTCCTACAACAGAGGTATATATTTTTGAACAAGTGCTCCCTGCAGACACAAAAGTTATTTCTCCTAGGTTTTTCAGAAGCATCTTCCACTCCAATGAGGCAGAAGAAAACCAGTACTGACTCTTTGGGGGGGATGACAGAAACTTCATCAAAGAAGCACTAGAAAACCCACTGGTGGACATAATTGTACCCACAGGCACCATGTTCAAAATAACTACTTTGACCCATTTATTGGGAATTAAAGCAATATTTATGGGGGTCCTGGTTGGTTCTGCACATACAGAAATAACTTGGTTTATTGTAAATTTTATTCTCATCACTGGTTGGTTTTGCACATACAGAAATAACTTGGTTTATTGTTTATCTCAGATATCTTCCGGATTGCCAGCTCTGGCTTGGGAAATCCCTGGGGATTTGGGTGTGTGTGTGTGTGGAGTCTGAGGAGGGCGAGATTTAGAGAGGGGAGTGACTTCAGCGGGGTATAATGCCATACAGTCCACGTTCCAAAGCAGTCATTTTCACCAGGTGAACCAATCTCTGTTGCCCAGAAATCAGCTGCAATCCTGGGTGATCTCCAGCCATCACCTGGAGATGCTGCTATCCTGGGTGATCTCCAGCCATCACATGGAGATTGGCAACACCAGACATCTTGCATCTCTTCTTGTTTGACACCATCGGGTGGGGTGGGAAAGCACGTCTCCACACAGAACCCATCTTCAAAAGCAAAGAATGCTAGCAGCAGTTGTGCATCTGTCCCCTGCAGGAGCTGCCATGCCTGTCACTAGGGGTGGGAATGTAATGTGGTTTCCTTCTGCCTCTGTCCTCTGCCAGTGCCTGCCTTTCAGATAACACAAGCAACAACTGTGCTAGCTGCTTCTATGCTGCCATATTTGTCTATCACAGGGGGGAGAGGGCTACAGCATGACTTCCCATGACTAGAGATTGTGGGTCTCCTATCTGACCTACATGTGCCCTCAGGGAAAGCGTTCTCAGTTGTAGGAGGTTTGCTGATCATGGGATTGTTAGGGAGCCAGTCACGTGTATCTTGGAGCCATTTGTCAACACATTTTCATATACGGTCGGTAACCATTTGCAGGAGAGAGTCCGTCCCTGCAATCCTAAGGACACTTTCCTGGGACCAAACCCTACTGAATAACAGAGGATTTACTTCCAAGCAGACCTCTTTGTTTCGAAATCATATTACGAGAATATGTGTGAAAGACTTTTCCAGTAACATATGTTTCATTGGGATATTTTTGCCAATCTGCAAATTAGGCTCCTGGGCTCCACCTTCTGCCACCAGACACTTGTGGCCATATTAGTAATTATACTGACACATGTACAAGTAAAGATCAGAATGTAATGCACAAGTTTTGTATTTGCATACCCAGTTCAGGAAAACTGGTTCTCTCTGTTTTCATTTTTCCCTCACATGCCCTAAGCTACACTGGAGCTTAGTCAGCCTCAAGTATGAGCTAATACAGATATATTTATACACAGCATGTTTTCAGCACTCATGAAATCTGCATTTGCCGTGCCATGAATCACCAATCTGCCATTTTCCAACAATGCAGACTTCCAGTCAAATAAATAATCCCTTTGATTATCCAGTGGAAGTTGACACATGTCAGACTTGGATGGCAAACATTTTTTTCTGGTAATGAAAGGAAGTGAGTAGTTCTGTCTGCATGTACTGTCTTGAATAAAGAAGATGATCTTGGACATGGTTCTCACTCTTTAAAAGTCACAGTCTATCAGCATACTAGAAATAGGTGGAAAATAGTCTTGCCTTCTGCTGAATTGTACTTAAAGATGTAACATTTGTATTTAAAAAGTCAGAAAATGACTGATTTGAGGGCCGAACTATAAGTTACATGTAAATATGTTTGTTTAATCTCTAGTTATGGTTATAAATACCTACCAGAAAGGCCAAATGCAACATACATAATGCCAGTTCACACATTACAGTGTACACAGATTGGGTCTGGAGTCCTCACTGTAACAGTCAAGTGTGAACTGTAGATTCTCCCCAATTCCTATGCGTGGGGTGCCTGACTCAGATCACAATCATGGCACGTGGAGAAGGGGCTTCAGCCTTCTCCCCTGGCCATTTTCCTGACCTGAAACTGTCCACGGGAGTGCTTTTTAGCACATTGGGGGAATTCATGTGCATCCAGGGTTGCCACATCCTACCTGGCTGCCTGTGGGGGGACTCCTGATCCTTCCTGCAGTTATTCTGGTGCATGCGCAAAGTGTGTGTGCCACAATGACATCACCCAGAAGTTACTTCATCACGTTTCTGATGTTGGGGGCAATGCTCTAGTTTTTGGGCAAAACTCTATTTTTTTTTTTTGCCCAAAACCTGTGGCCCCCACAGACCCTTTCCTGCCCTGCTGTGTGGGGACAGCAGTGTGACTGGTAATGGAGGTTTAAATCAACATCTTGATGGGTTTTTAATTTCTGTTACTATTAGTAATTTTAATAATATATCAATTGTATTTTTAAATATTTAAAATGTTGTTCATCACCCAGAGCCTGCTCTGTGGGGTGGGCAATTTATAAATTCAAATAAATAAATAAAGTGTCACCCTTGATGTTGGAAATGCGAGGATGTCACTCTGCGCTGGTGCCGGTGGTGCCGGGAGAGGGAGCTTCTCAGGCTGGGGCTTCCCCCAGTGGCCAGCTGGGTCATGGTGGATTGGGGCCCCCAAAACTGGAGGACCCCTGGCTCCACCAGGGGAATGGCAACCCCACGTGGATCCTTTGGCCATGCATCATTCTCTGTGATGTATGCAATGGGTCCTTACCTGAATCAAGAACCCTGTGTACAGGAATTGAGAAGAACCCACAACTTGTGCCTGAGTGTTATACAGGGTAGGGACCTATGTACTCTGTAATGTGAGAAGTGGCAGTAAGAACATAAGAGCCCTGCTGGATCAGACCAATGGTCTATCTAGTCCAGTGTAACAAGCAGTGAACAGGTTACACTGGAGAGCCAACAAACGTGACACAGATATTGCTTCCTGAAGTGGTGGGTGGGGAGAGGGGGCTTCTTAACCCTTTACCTGCCCACCATTTTACCAAAGCAACTTCTCCCAGCTGTTTTCCCCTTAAGGGGTTTCAGAAGCACATTTTCCCTGAACAGGTTTCACTTCTCTCCTTGTTACTTAATAGCTCAGAGTGCAAACCCAAGACAGTGTGAGAAATTGGTAGGCATAATGGGAGAGCAATGAAAGGTGAAAGGGCTATAGGTTATATGCAAATAATATAACAAAGACCAGCCAGCCTTTTCTAAAAATGAAAAGCAGCCTTGTGAGGCAATTTAATGCAGAGATGTGTGAATGGGGAGGGGGCTGCCTGGCTCTTCCCCCACCAGATCCTTTCTCGCTCACAAATCCCCAGCTCCTTTCCCCCTCCTTGTGTAAGTCCCGTATACCCTTGTTTACCTTACCTCCTGTTTGAAATGGCCTCTGCCCAAGCTGCTTCTCAATGCAAAACAAAGCTTTGCGGTCTGCCCCTTCAAAGATGGTTGCAAAAGTTATGAAAAGATCAGGAAAGCCAGAGACACAGGGAAGAGGTGGGGACATTTTCAGAGGGTTTAGAGAAGAAAGGGAGGCACACCCTGTTTCAATGTGGGTGTGTTACAAGGAATAAGAGTGCGCTTGGGGGCATGGATCCCAATGTACCACATTAAAACTTTAAGTACATTATTTGTTTCATTCACTCCAGCAAATAATGCTCTTAAGTAGATCCTTAAAATAGGGTTTGTTTTTTTACAGATGGGTAGCCGTGGCCAAATGATTGGGGATTCAACCAAACCAAACAGGGTTCAATGTATGCAAGGATTTAGGCTATAACATATCTCTGCCTTTCTGCAGAGGAGAACAGTAGATTTCACAGGGCCAGTAAATCTATGTTAGTGGACTGAGCAAGAGGAGGAGTGATTTAATCCTGGCTGTGAGAAATACAGCTTTCATAAAAGCCAGACTAAATATTTCAGTGGTGGTACTGAGAGTGATGAAGGAAGAAAATGCATAGAACAGTTTGGTGGTATATGTGTGGCAGCCTCTCATGACATACTTCCCAGCTTGTTTTGGTTGCTGGGCATCCTTTCTACACCTGGAAGTCTGTGTCTCTGGGTCACCTGCCTCTGTGGTGAGCTACCTCACCAGCTGCTTCCAGGCTCCCTCCCCCGGGCCACTTATAGCATGAGGCCGGCTCCTCGTGCCCAGATGACAGGTTCCTTCCCAACAAGCAAGAGGTGTGAGGTTGACTCCCAGCACCCAGTCCTCAGTGAGCCTGACTCACAGCATCCAGGCTGCAGGCTCCCTCCTTCGCACCGCTTGGTGAGTTTGCATGTTTCCCTGTTTGTTTCCCAGGCATTTGTGCTGTTCAAGATGAGCTCTTCCCATTCCTTTAAAGTCTGCTAGTTGATCGGAAACAGACACCCTTCTCTGCACACAGAGCAATGACTGGCATCTGCTCTGCTCTGCTCTGCGTGCTCTCATCTGATGCAGGTTTGCATTGTAAAGTGAAACCGAAGAGTGGGAAGAAATGTTCTCACTGGATGCAGGATCTGAAAGAACCAGGGGATGAATATTTGAAATGTTTGCCATTTCCCCATAATGCCTGTCAGAGCAGTTTGAAAGCAAGAAATTGCAAGTAGATAAATAGATACCACTTCGGTGGGAAGGTAACAGCGTTCCGTGCACCTTGGTGTTTAGTCATGCCGGCCACATGACCACGGAAATGTCTTCAGACAGCGTTGGCTCTTCGGCTTTGAAACGGAGACGAGCACCGCAACCCTAGAGTCGGACTCGACTGGCTTTCGAGCAAGGGAACCTTTACCTTTACTGAATGTAAATTCAGTGTATCTTGATGTGGAAGTAAAATGGTTTGATGGAAGTCTGTAGCTATGGAGCAATATGTAGGATGTTGAATGATGCAAATATTTTTGACTATTTGGTATACTCTGTGTGTGTGTGTGTGTGTGTGTGTCTCATTTTTTTCAATTAATATAGTAATATATCTATACATGTTATATAAATCTCCAGAAAGAACTGACATTTTAAAAATGTACTTATTAGACATTAGTGATTAAAGACAAACATTAGAAACAGCATTTCAATCCACTGTTTATTTCCATGTGAATATCATGATACTGATCCAAAGATGTCCTTAGTATGCATTTTAAAGATCTATGGAAAAAGGACTACAGGTATGAGGAGGACGTTTGTCATATTCTCTAATCAATGAAAAACAGTAGTCCTGCTCGCAAGTCACAGTGAAACCCCTACATATATGTGCGTACATCTGTTTGTAAGAAAGAGCCAGTGTGCCTTTACATTACAAATGAAAATGAGGACCAGTACCTGGATAAATGTGGGGGTTTTAATCACAAGTTCAGCTGCACATGCATTTAATATAACATGAAAATTACTCAACATACATACAATGAAAACATATAGTGTAGATTGTATGTACATTGTAACTGCATTCATTGTGAACAGGGCTATGGCACCATAATAGTTAGTTTCCAGGAATTGCTTGCACACGGCATTGTAACTTGTGAACAGGGCTATGGCATCATAATACTCCATAAAGTAGTTAGTTTCCAGGAATTGCTTGCACACGTGTAGGTCACTTCAGAACAACAACTAAGTGTGCAGTGTTACAATCATCAAACATTATGTGGGAGTGTTTATACTAGCAACATGCAGTGGATACAGTTAGATGTGGTAACAGCACTGATCATTAGGCATGTGATGGCAGAAATACTTCATTTTCAAAGCTGATGTAAATCCACGAATTTATACTGACTCCCTTAAAAGCAAGTAAAATCCATACTTCTGTTAAAGCTTCCTTGTCTATTAAAATCAAGCACATTCTCTCTGTCCTAGGAATCAAAATATACAAAAGGAATAATATTCACACTTTACATGCAACTTAAACAAAAAGCTCTCTCAAATAACAAGCAATATTTCCCTTGTTATCATCAGTGGTTATCACCCCCATTAATAATAGAATATAATCCTGCGGGCAAAGGCATTCCAGTGTGGTGTGTGAATGTTGCAATACTATGGAATTATTTAGAAGATGAACCCACTTACTGAGCCACATAATCTCCACCCAGGAAACCACTAACAAAAATCTATTTACCATATCACACACCATTATTATATCCCCAACTCCAACTGACCACAGGCTAAACACAGCTTTTTCCACCTTGCCATGTCCCCCTACAAATATTCTGTAGAGCAAATGCTTAGGTTTTCTGACATGAACTAGGGACTTAGGTAGGGTTGCCAAGTGTGAATTCAGCCACAGCGGGGGACTCCCAGTTGGCGGCTGGAGCGTGCGCCGCATCCACGTCACCAGGAAGTGATGGC
Source organism: Gekko japonicus (assembly GCF_001447785.1). Taxonomy (NCBI): domain Eukaryota; kingdom Metazoa; phylum Chordata; class Lepidosauria; order Squamata; family Gekkonidae; genus Gekko; species Gekko japonicus. The sequence goes on from NW_015173738.1 coordinate 71,869, forward strand.
ATGCCGGGCACGCCGGGGGCGGGGCCATGACCATCCGAGGGAAAACCATAAAGTTTTCCCTCGGATGACCGTTTATACTAGCAACATGCAGTGGATACACTTTTGGGCCTCTGGGGTGGGGGTTTCCCCGCCCCCCGGGGGGACATGGTAAGCCTAGATTTAGGGTGGTCAACTGATGGCTGGCCCTCAGCAGGAGATGGCAATGTGGACACAGACATCAATGCAACAGCATGACATCACTTCCAGGGAAACCCAGAAGTATTGTCATGCCATACAGTTTCCAGCCTTTTGATACTGTCCATGGGGTTTTCATGGCAAAAATACTGGAGTGGGTTGCCATTTCCTTCTCCAGGGGATCACGCTTGGTCTGAGTCTCTGCTGTGGCAGAAGACCGGAAGGCCTGGCGTGATCTGGTCCATGGGGTCGCGAAGAGTCGGACTTGTCTGTGCGACTGAACAACAACAGTTTCCAGCAATTCCTACAGCATCTCCCCAGGGCCACTCAGGCTCTTTCAGTGTGTTTGTTTTTAAAAAAATCAGTAATTGAATACTGTTATATCAATATAATGTTATAAAAAATGTAGCAGACTCTATAAGTTCCCAGTTAAGGCTCTAGCCTCTTCCTTTGCAGAGCTACAGCTTTCCCTTCATACCACTGCAATGGAAAGATATAGAGACTTACTTTAAAAAAAATGAAAGCTGGGAATTCAGAAAACCTAGTACATATATTGCTATAACAGTATATCGATATAATGATATTTCACCGCTCTTTTTAAAAATGAGGCAGAGCCATGTGTAGAGTGTCAGGGGAAAATGGTTGCCAAGTGAGCTAGAAAAACTGAATTTTCCAAACCTACATGCCTGCCATCCAGGCTTTTTTGTGCAATATTTCCCGAAACTGTGTAGCAAATCAGATTTGAGAAAGATCAGAAAAAAACTGGGGAAACCCCAAGAGGTGCACGAATACACCATGATGTTGTGACAAAACAGGAAAAATCCTGCTTCCCAACAGCATTTGAACCTGGGGCAGATAACCTGTGTGGAATTGTCCTGTGACTAGAAAATCAAACTATACTGGAGTTTTGATTTTAAGTCCATTGCAATGAATGAGAACAGTGGATCTACCAACATCATGGTGAAAGAGATATTTTCAGCATATATCATTCCCTTAAAATTGTTGGGTTGACTATCATAGATTATTTCCTCTAAGTACAACCAGTACCTCTCCCCAAATACTATAAACGTACTAGGGAAGCTCCGCTTATGAGTGCATTTGAATACCCATTACGATAGTGCTTTTGTTGGCATGTACTACACTGCGATCCCAGAAGCCCACCAGCCACACATACAGTATGCCAGTCCCCATACTGACAAGCAATCATAGTTGCATAGTTACAATCTCTCTCCTTTGAGTTATTTACCATTTTGCTTTGAGGTTTATAACTACTATTGCTGAGAAAACTGATACCTGGATATATTGTTATTGTCTCATTCACACATAGAGAGGAAGCACTTGTGTCCCAAAAATGATGCATTTACAGATTTTTCAAATATAGCAGTTTCTTACACCATTATTCCTTTTGTTTGTACACTATGTGCTCATTGGCATATGTTAAATATTGCACTTCGGTCTATTTTGCAGTATGTACTCGTTGCTGCCAGACGAATTGATGGCATGATCTGGTGTTGTGAACACAGTAAAATGATACTATCAGTCACTTGAGATGGCAGACACACAGAATATGCACAATTTCCATCATATATATTTTATCAGTGTAGAAAATTGACCATGGGCAAAGAAACTGCAGGTACAGAAGACACAGTCATAATACAACATCAAAGCTAAGTATAATTAAGGGCTAAATTAGATGAGATGCTGGGAGATCCGAAAGTGGACTCAGCTAGAGCAATAGTGGAGGAAGATTCGAGCTGGACCCAATATAGGGTTACCAGGTCCTACCTGCCTGGTGGTGGTGGCAGGGCCGGCCCCAGCTTATTTTGCACCCTAGGCGAGGATCCCTTCTGGTGCCCCCCCCCGGTGCACTCACCAATTTTCAAAAATAAATGCATTTTAGGAAGAATGAAAAACACAAATAATCAAGAAACTCCCAGAGTATGGGGCCGGGTTCAGTTTGGCGCCCCTAAGGGCCATCCTGCTCTAGGCGACCGCCTAGTTCGCCTAGTGAGTGAGCCGGCCCTGGGTGGTGGGGCTCCTGGGTCCTGTCCTGGATGTTCTGCGTGATGTCACCCAGAAGTGATGTCATCAAGTCACCGCCATTGGGGTGACACTCTAGTTTTTGGGCAAAAAGCCTCTGTTTTTTTACTTCAACACCATAGAGTTTGCACAAAAACTAGAGCATCAACCCCCCCCACGTCAGTGACATGATGATGTCACTTCTGGGTGATGTCATTGCATCAGGGACATCACATGGCAATGTCCCTGTTCAGGGGTGGGGGTTCCAGGCCCCTAAAAGCAGAGGAACCCCCACTGGGTCCAGGAGATTGGGAAACCTAACCCAACAGGATGCAGGCAAAAGCTTATTTTAAAGTGTACTCTGTAGCTGGGATGGCAGTAAAGAAACAACAGTTTTCCTCCTTCATTGCATCTGCACAGTGTAGGTCAGCAGAGCTGTTCTGACTCCTGAGTGGTCAGAAGCCTGTTGGGATCTGACTTGAAGGAGGAGATAGCCTGCTTAGTGGTACGCTGTGACTGTTTGGCTCAGCACTTTGCAGATAAAATCTCTCACATACGTTCCAACTACATTAGCAAACACAGGGCTGGATGGTACTGGTGCTGACTTGTCCAATTTTTTGGGATACATTTCAGTTTATTCAGTCTGAGGATGTGGGCAGGGTCCTTGCAGGTTTGAAACCTACCACCTACTTGTACAACCCTTGCCCTTCTTGGTTACTTAAATCTGCCAGTGCAAGGGATGGGTGACTGGATGAGAGAGGGAGTTTATGCTTCTTCAACCGAGGGGTTGGTCACCCTAGCTTTGAAAAGGGCTGTGGTGCATCCACTACTTAGGAATCCTTCCCTGGACTCAGGAAATTTCAATAACTATCAACCAGTGCCGTATGTTCTATTCTTGACCAAGGTGATTGAACAGGGGGCTGATCAACTTCAAGTGAAGGTTGCCAGGCCCATCCTAGCAAACAACAGGAGACCAGGGGGGCTGAAACATCAAGCTCGTTGGGTGGCAGTGTTATGTCACCTCCAGGAAAAACCAGAAGTGACATCATGCCTCTCTAGGAAACCCATAGAATTTGGTGATCCTTAGAGAGGACTGGCATCACTTCTAGAAACACTCAGCAGAACACTCACCTCTTCCTCACACTTCTGGCTGATGCCAGGGAAGCCCTAGAAATGCTGAATCTGTACCTGGAGGCAGTTTTGGCGTGGACGTTGACTAATAAACTGAAGCATAATCTCAACAAGACAGAAGTGCTACTGATGAGTGGGAGGTCTGACCCAGAATTAATGGGTCATCCTTTCTGTTGTACTCTCATGGAAGGAACAGATTTGCAGTTTGGGGGGGTTCTCTGGACTGAGGTTTACTGCTGGATAAGCAGATAGCAGCTGTGGCCAGGAGTGTCTTTTACTAGCTTTGACTGATTAGCCAGGTGTGAAAGGATCTGGTCACTGTGATGCATGCTCTGGTTATGTCTAGATTACATTACTGCAATGTACACTACATGGGGCTGCCAGTGAAAGGTGTTCAGAAATTTCACTTGGTGCAGAATGCTGAAACCAGGAGTGGACCAGGTCATAGGAACCATATTTAGGGATGCCAGACTCCCCCAGCCAGTGGGCGCAGGGGTCCCCCAGTTTTGGGCACTCCACCAAAACAGGGAAGAATGCCGAAAATAAATGTGACGTGACTATGTGACCCGGAAGTGATATAGGCCTTAATCTTAGAGAATTGTAATGGTTATATATTTAGTTAAGTTTGAGAAATCTTAGGCAATCTGATTTGTAATGCATACATTTTTTCAGGACCTGTAAGACTGATTTGTACCTGTTTATATTTATCAAGTTATTGGCTAATTAAAATTTATGCATTATCTTTAATAAAATAATTAACTCAAAGGAGTTCTTTCATTGTTCTGCTGGCAAACGTTTTGACATGTGTTGCACTGCATTCACTGTGTTGCACTGCAGATGTAGACAATCTCTTTTAGAGAGATTGTTCAGCAGACCCTAATAGGTGACTTCACAGCTGAGTTCAGCTAATGAGGCGTTAGCTCTCTAAGAGCTGAGTCCATGTAGAGCCCTAGATTGGGTGCAAATTAAATAATTTGTCACAGTCCAGATAGATTATGCATGGGATAGAGCAGGTCGGGAAAGAAGTACTTTTCTCCCTTTCTCACAATACAAGAACTCATGGGCACTCAATGAAATTGCTAAGAAGTCGGGTTAGGACAGATAAAAGGAAGTACTTCTTCACCCAGATTAACACATGGAATTCACTGCCACAGGAGGTGCTGGCGGCTACAAGCATGGATGGCTTCAAGAGGGAATTAGATAACCATATGGAGCAGAGGTCCATTGGTGGCTATTAGCCACAAGGTATAGATAGGAACTCTCAGTCTGGGGCAAATGATGCACTGTAGTCTTGGTGCTTGGGGAGGGGCGACAGTGGGAGGGCTTCTAGTGTCCTGGCCCCACAGCTGGACCTCCTGATGGCACCTGGTATTTTTGACCACTGTGTGACAGAGTGTGGGACTGGAGGGGCCATTGGCCTGATCCAACACTGGCTTCTCTTATGTTCTTATGTTCTCAGTATTATCTGTTTTGGACAGGCAGTGGCTCTCCAGGATATCAGCTAGAGAGAGGTATTGCCCAATACCCAGTACCTAAGATCCATTAATGTAATATGCCCAGAAATTAATTTGGGATCTTCTATATGCAAAGCATGCACTCTAGCACTCAGCCTGCAGACTACATGTTTATTTGTATTATACTGAGACTCAAGGCAGATTACATAATGTAAATCAATACAATCAATGGACTGAGAAGACATCTGATGAACAATGCAATGGGACAAGGATAATAGAAATCTGAAACAAGGCATAAGTATTAAACATGACAGGATAATATGAATTAATAATATGAGTAATATGAATAATATGTCTGGACTTAAAAAAGAATGATATTATTATAATGTCTGGTGGTCATGTAATGAGGTGAAACAATATTGGAAGGAGGTTCAAAAGATGTTAGCGCAAATAACTAAAATACAAATCCCGTTAGATCCTGAAATATTTCTTTTGAATATATTTCCTGATAAGTGGGAAAAAAGGGAAAGTATGTGATTTTACATTTAGTAACGGCAGCAAGAATAGTGCTTGCAAAATATTGGAAAATGGAACAGGTACCAAACAGATAGGATTTTATGAGTAAAATAATTGAAGTGGTTGAAATGGACAATTTAACGCAAAAGATGCATGGAAATATGAATTCTACATTTTGGAGAGTCTGGTCACAAGTATACAAATGGTTGGACCACAAGGAAAATTTATAGTTTAAGATACTTACTGCATATAAGGAAGGAGTAGAATCTGTCTTTTATGTTAATTGTAGGTGTTTGTTACATTGTTGGTTGTTAGTTATTGTTTTTTGAGTGTTATTGTCTGTTTTGTATGGAGTTGTACGACAACGAAAATAATAAAAGAAATAAAACGGAGGGGGGGAAAGAATGACATAAGTGATAATGTCACCTATTGTTACAAGTAGAGTGTGTTCCACTGCAAATGTAAACAGACAGTAAGCAAGGTCTATAGTTATATGGTCTAAGTTTCTCATGACTCCACTCAAATTAACAGGCCTTCAACAATATACCCCAACTAAAAATCAACCTCATTCACCTCATTAATTTCCATCACTTTTTATGCAGAGAATGTCAGCCTCAGTATTTGACTATAATTATTCCAGTGTTCTGATTTTAAAGTGTTTCTTTCCCCCAACCCTGTCTAGGAACCAGAAGCTTACGTCCTCCGAAGACAATGGCAATGGTGCCCAATAACACAGATCTAAGCACAATCCTTTCAAGACTGTTAGAGTACATAGACCAAACAAGCAGCCCGAGGCCACCACCTGTGGCTCCAAGTGACCACCAGGAAGTAGTGTATATTCTGTTATTGCTTGGAATCTTTGGCTTCTTCACCTTAGGAGTAATGCTTAGCTACATCCGCTCCAAAAAGCTTGAACATTCAAATGACCCCTACAATGTGTACATCGCCACTGACATTTGGCATAAGAAGGACAAGGCCAACCTGCATGCCAAAGTGGCGGAAAACTACAGATTGTGCTGTGTGTTTGAAAACCCTCTTGCTGTGGAGCAACCTAACAGTCATATTCCTGAAGTGAAGCCTTCATAGCCAATGGCCACTTAATGGGACTGGTGTTGTGCTGGATCTTTCATGAGTACAAAGGAAAGCTCTTGGAATACATTCATGAATAGCAAAATGACAGAAAAACACTGGTCTTCCAGAAGAACACCCAAACATAGTGAGAACAAATTGGGGCGGGAGGGGGGTAGCTGTGTTAGCTTGTTGTAGCAGAAAAGACATATTGAGCCCATTTTGTCAGCAGAGACTGACCGATCCTTTAACTTAACAGAAAAGTTCCGGGGGGTGGGGGCACTGCCTTGGAGGGCCACTGGCAGCCAGCTAAGACAAGCCCCAGTACTGCTACTCCGTTCTGTCCCAGCCAGCCTTTGTGGAGCTGCTAGTGCCACAGGGAGGGGGCCACACAGTTCAGTTTGCTCTTAGGCGGTCTCATGTCTGAATCCATCTTGTCTGTCAGATATAGCCATAGTGAGAAAAATACATTTTCAGCATGTGTAATCTGACGTATTTTGGATACCTGTATTTGTAGGAATGCTGTTCTTTCTAGCTTGGGTATCAGACTGTATCTCTTCAGGAGACTTCTGCAGGCTATAATTCATTTCTACCCTAGCCTCCGCCAAGGCAAAAATGTGGAATAAGCTGAATAATGACTTTCATAACCGGACAGAGATTAAGGTTTAATCTCACACAGGTCAGAAATCCAGCCTGTTGTCAATCAGCTGAAGACAAAGTAAATTTAATGTGATTCTGGTCAAATCATTTCTTTGTGTACTACAGGCCACCCAAATGGTTGGTTTTTAACCATTCCAGACTGGTGTCTAGGAAAAGGTGTTTACCTGGAAAATAACCAGGAAAGGCTATGAATGGTTCTGCAACTTTAAAGCAAACTCTATAAAAGATAAATTAAAAGGCTGACAAGTACAGACATCCATACATGTCCTGCTAGTAATATGAAAGGACTAAATATAACATATCAGCAGGTGGCACACTAGAGCAAATGCAAGTATACGATGAAATCTTAACTTACAGAAAGATTTCCTTTCTGTTCTTCAGGCTCTCCTTTTTTATATAATAGCTTACCATAAAACCTTGCTTTTCTAATCTTTTTTCATGACAGATTTCTTTTGTGTCACCGTTGCTCAGTGCTAGTTGGAAAGTACTTTTTCTTCACATAAACATTTTGCCACCTGATTCTTATGCTATTAGCTAGATGGTAATACAACACTTTAAAGTTTAAATCCTAAACCTATTATGGTTTAAATTCAATCTAACAGATATTGCAGTCCTCGGCTATTAAAATCAAAGAAAAATGTTGTGTGAAACCTACAACATGCAAACTGCACCCATATCATTGAAGCTGCCAGATACTGCTCAGTCTTCTTTTAGACACAGCAGACAAGATTACTTTAGTACACAACTGGACTTTTGGGGGGAAGTGGGTTTCCTTTCATTTTAATATTTTCCACTGAAGGTATCAGTAATTTCTGGTTATTATATAACTTCTGTGTTATTTTAAACCAATGATTTATTTATTTTAAAAGGGGGATGATTCCATCTCTATACTATTTCCTCTATAGAGGAACATTAAGGGGTTCGGTGGAGGGGAGTCAGTTGTAAAAGAACATAATTCAAGAGTTCCCAACCGTGAAAAGAAAAGAAAAATGCCTTGATTGTGTGTACGCTTTTAACTGCAGCTTACTCTGCAGAAATCAGCCTCTAAAGGTTTTCATGGCATGTAGCTAAGCATTATCATTTGCTAATGTATGTTAATCAAGCTATTGTTTAATATTGGCCACCTTGGATTTGAGAATGTGATTGCATTGTTCAATCATTATTATTGTAATTCTCCTTTATAGAATACAATTTTTTCAAAATTAATAAAATCTTCCTCACAAACTAGTGTTGCATTTGTCTCATATTTCCACTGCACTCCACTTGGTGTGAGACGCTTTTTTTTCTGGCTTTTTCAGTCTTACAATTGGGGGGGGGGGTTGAATGGTTGAACATTTTGAATGGTTCAGAACTAGTCGTTTCTTTCTTCAGTCCTGGTCCTACTTTTAAAATGCAATGTATATGGGCAGAATTCCCCCCTATTAACACATTTGAAAATGTATGATATTTCAACTACCCTACTGCTGTGCTCAGATCTTCATTTTTTTCCTGTCACTTTTAAAAACATAGATATTTAATATCAGTAGTAATTAATCTACTTGGTATTTGCTTCTTTTGGTATCAGGGGGAGATACATTTCTAGATATGTTAAGATGAAATTGTTAGGGATTGTACTTCTTCCTGCCAAGCTTCAGAGAGACAGAAGAGAAAGCTCCTGTTTTGCACACCATTGCCATTCTTTCTTGCAGAATGGACATAGAAAGATGTGGAAACTCGGGATGTGAGATCTTTCTGCTTTCCCAGGATCCTTGAGTGGACAGTGGAGAAAGGGTTAAAAATGGAGCACATGAACAAAGGCAGCTAAACTCTGTCTTTGCCTTACCTCAAGGCACCTCCTTGATTTCAACAATTATCTTCCAACACATCTGATTTCCCATAATGGAGCTAGGCCGAAAGAAACATGCCTCAAACAGTGTAGTACAGCAAGCGGATGCAAAGGAGGGGACAAGGTTTAACTCCATTTTCCCTCACACCCTGGCTTGTAAAAATATAGACCCACCCATGCATAAATAAAGATTTCCCAGTTCAACCCTGAATTTAACAAGGCTACCCTTTTCTCTCTGATATCCCTGTGGCAGGACAGCCTTAAAAAGGTAAAGGTAAAGGTTCGGGACAGCCATAGCCAATCTGCGGGACAGATCTTGGGGCTCAAGCCCACCAGAACCTGGACCCTCCAGTCAAGGAGTCTAAACTCATTACTTTTAGGTTGTAAATGCCCTCTCTTATCTGGAAAACCCAATAAATACTAGGGTACTTTCTCCCTTGACTTCCCCTGTCAGCTTGCAGCCAAGTCAGGAAGCAGGGGCAGAAAGTCATTAATTGCCCACTCTGAGACTGTGCCACCACCACAGGGTAAAAGCTGCCCCCCCCCCAGTGCTAACCAAGATCAGCAGTAAAGGGCTACATATTGTTAGCATTGCCAAGTTCAAGGATCTGAGTAAGGAAGTGTGCAGCTCTTTAGTTAAACACTTTTATTACTACAAGGCACAAACTCAGGGTAGCTACAAGACGGGTTCTAGGTACAGCAAAGTAAACTAAAGAAAAGAAAAGTTACTGGCTAGGTACTTACAATCCTTGAGCATCTTTGCCGGTTGCATAGTATCCCTACCCCAGGGCACACCTGCAAGCATCCTCTGTTATTATTCCTCTCTATCATCCTTCATCACAACACACACACCAGCAAGTATGCTTCCCCAAAAACCACACCATAAAACACAACCCCCAAACAAAGGAACAGCTACGTTTTTCAGACCCCTTCCCACATGGTCTCTTAGAGCCATAGCCAATCTGGGGGACAGATCTTGGGGCTCAAGCCCACCAGAACTTGGACCCTCCCGTCAAGGAGTCTAAACTCATTACTTTTTGGTTGTAAATGCCCTCTCTTATCTGGAAAAGTGCATCTTGCCCATACTCTGCCTGTCTCAGGGATGTCAATGCACCTTTTCATCACCATGACTGTCACAGCATATCTTGCCCATCTGCCAGTCATCCACGACACTCCCCAACAGCAGCTTTTAAATAAGGATGTCAAGAGGTCCTCGATCCGCTGTTCTCACTCACCTGGACATAGCTGATCTCTAGGTCTGTCAACTCCAGTTTGGGAAATTCCTGGAGATTTGAGGATGGCACCTAGGGAGGGCAGGATTTGGGGATGGGCAGGACTCCAGAAGAGTACAATGCCATACAGTCCACCCTCCAAAGCAGCCATTTCTCTCCAGAGGAACTGATCTCATAAGAACATAAGAACAGACGCCAATGTTGGATCAGGCCAAAGGCCCATCCAGTCCAACACTCTGTGTCACACAGTGGCCAGAAATACCAGTGCCATCAGGAGGTCCACCAGTGGGGCCAGGACATTAGAAGCCCTCCCACTGTTGACCCCCCCCCCAAGCACCAAGAAGACAGAGCATCATTTGCCCCAGAGCCCCTATCTATACCTTGTGGCTAATAAGATCTCTGTCATCTGGATATCAGTTGTAACCCCTGGAGATCTCCAGGCCCCACCTGGAGGCTGGCAAACCTACTGATCTCTCCTGTCTCCTTTGGTTTGGACCTAAGTGTGTATGACTGCAGTCCTAAGAAATCTTTTCTGGGAACAAGTCCCATTGAATGAAACAAGACTTACTTCCAAATGGACCTGCTCAAAAGTATATCCCATTGTATTCAAAGGAGATATCCCCCAGAAGAGTATTCATACGACTGCAGCCTCTGTGTGTTTGCTGATACTATTGCCAGGGTGGGGTGGAAAAATACTTTGGCCTATCCCACCTTTCTATATGGTACTCAGAGCTGTTCAAAGCATCACAGTTGTTTTTTTAATCACAAACAGCAAAACAATCATACAATAATGATTTTAAAAGCCACACAAAGCAGCAAAACAATCCAACCCCACCAGAAATTTAGAAACAATAATAACAAGAATAATATACTGACTGCATGTAAAAGATTTGGCAGCCAATAAAACCCACTGAATAAAAACCTGGCATTAAGTAACCCATATTTAAACTGCATGTCACCTTTCTCACGGGCCTTTCGAAAGTCTTTCAGAAGATAAAGTCATCAATTGGGGTGGGGGAGATACCTGATCCAGCATCTGGGGCAGAGAATTCCAAGTCTTGAGGGCTGCAAATAGGGTTTCCAGGTCCCCTGACCACTGGGGGAGGATGGGGGGGTAGGGCTGCAAGGTCCAGAATGGTCAACCCCTGGAAATGTGGGGATGGAGCCTGGGGAAGACAGGGAGCTCAGTGGAGTACCATGCCATAAAGTCCGCCCTCCAAAACATCATTTTCCCCCCAGGGGAACTGACCTCTGTAGTCTGGAGATGAACTGTAATCCCAGGGGAATCTCCAGGTCCCACCTGGAGGATGGCATCCCTAGCTACAGCTGGGAGGATACTCACCAGCTTCACTTCATGTTAAGTCAGCACTAGAGCTGCTGTCTGGAGAATAAAATGCCCCTGGAATAGAGACTTGATAGGTTGTTATTTACCAGGTGATGTTATTTATCTCCATGATGTCTCACTAAAAGCTTCAGCAGCACATTTCCACAGATTGGGTGCGTTCAGACGGGGGCTTTACCCCGGTTAGGGTGCCGGTTCCAATCGATGTACTTACCGGCGTTCAGACGGGGCACATCTGCCTCCTCTCCCTAACCGGTGTAAAGCCCTTTACACCGTTGCACTCTGCTACCAGGTCCCAAGTGGTGGTATACAGAGTGCAACGGTGGTAAACGATGCACCCCGGCGTCTGATCGCTCTCCACCGGTGCCTAGGCAATTCCGTCGGAAGCCTGAGGCTCGGGCGAAGCTTCGCCCTGAGTGTCTGTTTAAATTTTTTTTAAAAAAGAGCTCAGTGGAGTACCATGCCATAAAGTCCGCCCTCCAAAACATCATTTTCCCCCCAGGGGAACTGACCTCTGTAGTCTGGAGATGAACTGTAATCCCAGGGGAATCTCCAGGTCCCACCTGGAGGATGGCATCGCTAGCTACAGCTGGGAGGATACTCACCAGCTTCACTTCATGTTAAGTCAGCACTAGAGCTGCTGTCTGGAGAATAAAATGCCCCTGGAATAGAGACTTGATAGGTTGTTATTTACCAGGTGATGTTATTTATCTCCATGATGTCACTAAAAGCTTCAGCAGCACATTTCCACAGATTAAGTCCCCTAATAAAGGGACAGGGCATTTTTCTCCAGGCCTCTTGGCAACCCTGGTCAGCAGCACACATCAGCTGCAGCCTTGTTCACTCTTTAGAACATCCAAAGATAAAAACAACATCTCAGAGTGAGGACCTGACAAACCTAGGGCTGTTCTCTCTGACCTTTATCTCGTAACCATATTTGTATTCAGTACTGGACAAAGGTCCCTCTTCAGCACTAGCAGCTTCCATAGGATCAGATGGCTGGAGGGGTTCACTAGAAAATCTAGTTTTGCACATTTGTATGTCCTAGATCTGTATATTTTCAGTTTGTCTTCAGAACTCTCAACAAAATTCCTGTATGATTCAGCATGACCACATTTATTTCCAGAAGAAAACCACAGGACCTACTTCTAAATCTGGCCACACATATAGGTTTTTACAGCATGATGCTCTTCATCTTGACTCAGAAGCAAGTCCCACTGCATTAAGTGGGGCTCACTTCTAACTATGTGTGCACAGGATTGCATCCTCTGTTAACCTTGTAACAGAAATATTAAAAGGCAAGGAGGCCATTTACCACAGCAGAGGCGTTGTTTATAGAAACCATACGTAAAACACATTTGTTATGGATTAAATCCTGTGTTCCAACTTCATCCACACTTCAAGAACATACAAAAATAAAATGCTAATAAATTAGCTAACTCCCTATGCACAGGCAAGACAGGTAAGATGGCATTCCTGGTCACATCCCAAGTATGGGTAAGCTTTAGACCTAAATACAGTTAGCATAACTGTTCATGGCGCCTCACAGCCACATATCAAGAAAGCTGCAAGAGGTCATGTTGAGTCATGGCTCCAGAATGCCTTTTACCTTGGCTAGGGGAGATAGTCCTACTGTAAGATGGTGCCTGTCCCGGGGTCTCACTGAACCCTGAAGAGCTGAGAGACTGGTCTGAAAAAGCCTCTTTCTCCCACATCTGAGTGATGCCTGAGGCTGCTCACCAAGGTGAATTACTTCATCAACCAGAGGTCATTTCGGGGGGGATCGCGGGGGATCGCAGTTCCCCCGGGTGAGGTACGGGGGGCGGGGCACATGATGAAGCCCCGCCCCCTGCTTCCGGCCGCCCCGCTTCCGGCCCTCATTCAGCCAGGAGGAGGCAGGAGAAGAGGGAGGGTAAGTTGCTCCCTCCCCGCCTCTCCCCACCCCTGCCTGCCTGGGGCCAGGGAGGGCCTTCGTGGGGCTTCCTTGCACTCCCGCCGGCCTTGCAGGTCCACCGCCGGGCCCCTGATGTCAGGGGGTGTGGCATATGCTAATGAGTTATGCTAATGAGTTCCCCTAGCTCTTTTTCTACGAAACGACCCCTGTCATCAACACACTTTTACATACACTGTCCCTGCCAGTTGTGTCCTATTTAATTGTCTAGTTGCAGCATGTTATCGTTCCCAAGAATATCAGCCTCCCCTAAAATTTATAATGCAAATTAGGCTTAACAGCAATATAACAGCAACAAACCCTGGAGCTCTCAAGGAAGTATTGGTCAATGGCAAAAATGTTTTGCCCAGCTCAGAAGCTAATGGATAACGCTACACTGTGCAGTAGGGTGGATATATGCAACCAGTGCATGGCAAAAGCACTGGGAAGGTACTTGCAGGCCTTTTAAAATCCATTTTATGCCTGCTGCCCATAGGCAACTGAAGTGGCTGGCTGGCAGGGCTTGAAGCCCACTGTCCTCCTGGGGCTGCTTGCAATGCTACCCCCATCAGCTTATGCAGGGGAAGGGGAGGGAGCGACATTTCAGTCTTGCAGGACATTTTGCTGCTAACCTTAAAATCACTGTTCTACAACAAAAGAACATAAGAACATAACAGAAGCCAATGTTGGATCAGGCCAATGGCCCAATCAGTCCAACACTCTGTCACACAGTGGTCAAAAATATCAGGTGCCATCAGGAGGTCCACCAGTGGGGCCAGGACATTAGAAGCCCTCCCACTGTTGACCCCCCCCCCAAGCACCAAGAATACAGTGCATCACTTGCCCCAGACTGAGAGTTCCTATCTACAAAAGAACTTCCAAGATGTGAAACTGCTAAAATGGCATCCGTTATGGCAGGGGTGTCAAACATAAGGCCCGAGGGCTGGAACCGGCCCGTCCAGGGCTCTTATGCGGCCCGTCAGCAGCTAGTGCAAGGGAGGTAACAGGAGACTGTTTGGGGGGAGTGGGCAGAGCCACTCCGATTGTGGCTTCAGCATGGCGGAACAACCTCATCTGCAGCAGTCAAGCAGCATGGGAGCATCTGCCCAGTGCAGCACTGCTGGCTCTCAATCCAGCCATATGGGTTTTCCTTTACATCCCCCTCCCAGCCCATGGGGCCTTGCAGTGAGGTTACAACAACTTGCAGGCTACCAGCTGCTGTCCTTTATACAGTTTATATCTCTGGTACCTGCCTGCGGTGGCTCAAGTGGTTAAGATGCTGAACTGCAGACTGTGGAAGGTTGGTAGTTCAGCAGTTCGAGACCTGAGTTGCCGCATGACGGAGTGAGCTCCTGTCTCTAGTTCCAGCTCCTGCCAACCTAGCAGTTCGAAAGCAAGAAATTGCAAGTAGATAAATAGGTACCACTTCAGTGAGAAGGTAACAGCATTCCGTGTGTCTTGGTGTTTAGTCATGCTGGCCACATGACCATGGAAACGTCTTCAGACAGCGCTGGCTCTTCAGCTTTGAAACGGAGATGAGCACCGCAACCCTAGAGTCGGATTCGACTGGCTTTCAAGCAAGGGAACCTTTACTTTACCTTTCACCTGGCATTATGTTTTATGGCACACATGGCCCGGCCTGACAAAGTGACATTTATGACAGATCTAGCCCTTGTAACAAATGAGTTTGACACCTCTGCATTATGGGGTTTGACCCTGTCTGCCTCCAGACTTGAGCCAGGACTTAAGATGTCTTTTTCACTACAACAAAACCGGGAACTCTCCACCCATTACAGGTATTAGTGAACTTAACATAACTCATAACTCATAAACTCTGTATTTTTTTGTGTGTAATTACATTTGAATTTAGCATCATTACATCTCATCACGTAGTGCCCTCATTTGATGGCCCCTTGTTTCTGCTGTTTGTTTGTCTTTTTCATACCTCCTCCATAAAATGTCTGTATTTTTGCAGATAAAGAAGTGGGCTGTAGTCCAAAAAAGCATTTGCTGGAACATTTTGTTAGTCTTTAAACTGTTCTACAGTGTACTTTTAAGCACTGACTCCTTTATTTGTCAATGGCACACAATGGCAGCTGATAGGAGGAAGCATGGGCCCAGAGCCTTAGAATTCACGAAGAGTAGTCACCCCACTTGTCATGCATTGTCTCTGCTAGGGGAGAAGAAGAAGAAGAAGAAGAAGAAGAAGAAGAAGAAGAAGAAGAAGAAGAAGAAGAAGAAGAAGAAGAAGAAGAAGAAGAAGAAGAAGAAGAAGAAGAAGAAGAGGAGGAGGAGGAGGAGGAGGAGGAGGAGGAGATTGGATTTATACCCCGCCCTTCACTACCCGAAGGTGTCTCAGAGTGGCTTACAAACTCCTTTCCCTTCCCCTCCCCACAACAGACACCCTGTGTGGTGGGTGGAGCTGAGAGAGCTCTTGACAGAAACTGCTCTTTTTTAAGGACAGCTCTTATCAGAACTACGGCTTGCCCAAGGTCATCCAGCCAGGTGCAAGTGGAGGAGTGGAGAATCAAACCCACTTCTCCCAGATTAGAGTCCGTGCACTTAACCGCTACACGAAACTGGCATACACTATTCAGGGATCATGGAGTTATGGGCGGGGGAACCTCAAAAGTAAGCAGCACACGGCACACTTGGTTGCCCATGACTAATTTGGAAATTAGCTTGCGTAATATTTCTAAGAAATCTTGAGTGTTTCTGCATGCTGTTGTTTAAAAAAATAAAACTGCTCATTAATTTAGTCATTGTGCAGTAGACATCCATTCTGTTTGCCTGACTGCAGAATAATCCTCTTCAAAACAATTGTTTGACAAATCACTTCAAAGAAGCATTTGCTATAAAGAGTGACAACTTCAACTGAATTTGACTGGAGACCTTGGCACTTTGACTGGAAAAATGTGACCCACGATCAACCTCATAGCATGGCAGGAGGCAAGAGTTTGGATTTGCACTCTCACTCTCCTGAATCCTGAAGGTGAAGTGACTATTCCTCAGCCTAGCCTTACCTCACAGGGGTTTTGTGCAGATAAAGAGAGATAAACAAAGGTGTGGGTCATAACCTCGCTGGAGAAATGGCAAGATAAATGTGTTAACCCCAGGTGGGACTTATGTGGCCTAAAACTGAAATAAATGTTTTAAAAATAAACCAACATGCTGCTGCACACTTGCCAGGTTTGTAGTGTGAATATTCGGTTTCTATGGCGGAGTGACAGGTCAATCTATTGGCTACAGTGCCATTCTGAAATGCTTTTTAGATGTTTTAGATATAGGGTTGCCAAGTGTAAATTCCTCCAGAGCGGGGGACTCCCGTCCGGTGTCTCAAACGCGCGCATGTACCGCACGCATGTCACCTGGAAGTGACGTGATGACACCGGGCACGCTGGGGGCGGGGCCACGACCATCCGAGGGAAAACCATAGAGTTTTCCCTCGGATTACCGTGGCCCCACCTCCAGTGTGCCCGGCGTGGTCTTCTGGGTGACGCACACGTCGGGGCGGGGTTCCCCCCAGGGCCCGATCCACCAGCGGTGGGGAACGGGCCTCTGGGGCAGGGGTTTCCCCGCCCCCCGGGGGGACTTGGCAAGCCTATTTAGATATTATGGAGCTAGGGAACAGGTTAAACATGGAAGTGCAACATGGAAGTGCAAACGGTATAGGGTTTGCCAGCTCTAGCTTGGGAAATTCCTGAATATTTGGGAGTGGAGCCTGGGGAAGGCATGATTTGGAGAGGGAGGGGCTCAGTGGGGATATCACTCCAAGGAGTCTAACCTCCAAAACTGCCATTTCCTCCAGGGGAACTGAT
Source organism: Gekko japonicus (assembly GCF_001447785.1). Taxonomy (NCBI): domain Eukaryota; kingdom Metazoa; phylum Chordata; class Lepidosauria; order Squamata; family Gekkonidae; genus Gekko; species Gekko japonicus. The sequence goes on from NW_015173738.1 coordinate 89,038, forward strand.
CTCTATTGCCTGGAGATCAGTTCTAATTCCAGGAGAACTCCAGCCGCCACCAGGAGGTTGGCAACCTTATGCCATGCCTTTAATCCTGAACACTCTCTCACTGCCAAGCTCATCCTGCAAATATCAGCTTTAATAATACTAATATTTCTAGCCTCTTCACTGTCACGTTAATAAAACGTCTTCTCAGTTTTTGTTATTATTGTTGACAATGCTATAGCTTATATTTAGCTTGCCCAGCATAATTAGTAATACAGAGAGAAATGGTCATTGGTATTTAAAAGTGGCCATTGATATTTATCTGTATTTATAATGTCTAAAAAGAAATAAAAAGGGGGTTGCACTGTGCACTCACAGAATATAAGGAATGAGTTTATTCTCACAGGAGCACCATCTGGTGGTCACAGGATGAACTATGTGCAAACAACCAATGTGACATCAGGGTGATCAACAAAAAGTCTCTTTGGAAACAGGAAATGAAGCACAGGATGTGGTCTGCATTGCTATTTGGTAATGGAGCTGTGAAGATGACATGTTCAACCTTTCTTATAAACATTACATAAGTATCCATTATTAAACAGGGAAACGTGTACTATGGTAGATTAATGTTTTAGTGACAGAATAAAAAGAGCATGATATTTTTGTAATATTGTGTTAATCAAAATATTGCAAAAGAAAAAAGTTTTAATAAGGAATGCACTGAATGGCTCTTCCAATTGGAAAGTCAAATACTAGTGAAAATAGGCAGAATTTAAGACTCTATTTTTTTAAAATGACCATCATGAGAGAGATCTGATCCAGTTTTTGTCATCTCCCATTATCTCCCATTAAAGACCTCAACTGCAAGGAGTCTTCTTTACCAAGATTTCTGTGTTTAATTTAATTCCAGGAACTTTCAAAATGTTAGGGATTTGAAGATGTTTCTTCATTTTGATTCATTATTTCTTCATTTTTAAGAAGGGGGGGGGGGATGAAACTCTTCCATATCTAAGTTTGTTCACCTTTAGTTATTTTCCCCTTGTTTTTTCTGTGGATTCTGCACTTTTAAATCCTCCCTTTCTTCCAAGGATCTTGGGAGGTTTCACTGTTTTATCATCAAAACCACCCTATGAGGTAGATTAGGCGGAGAAAGAATGAATGTTCCCAGATCACCCAGGAAGTAACCAAGCAGGGCATTTGAAACCAGATCTCTGTGGGGACTTGGGGGGCATCCATCGGCCTCTCTAGGAATCACAGGAAATGCTATCATAAGACCATAGAGGTTTTGACAATTCCGAGGGGTCTTCTCAGTTTTACTATAAAGTTTCCTATGATTTTTTTGAGAGGTATGATGTCACTTCTGGTTTTTCCCCCCAGAAGTGATGTCATGCCATTGCTGATTGCATTCAACTCCCCCCCCCCGGCCCCTGCAGGCTGCTGGAGTGCCGGTGGGTAATGCCTCCTGTGGCCAGGAAATCTCTAACCCTCAGTTGGCATATGGCATACAGGTCTCTCCAGTCCTAGTCTGACACTCTAACCAGAGAGTGGTTAGACTGTCCAAACATTATTTGTTTGGAAAGAGCCAAATAATGTTTGCTAAATGCCCTGCTAAAGATAGCAGCTAGACAAAAACACTGTGTCGTAATAGGTGATTTTAACTACCCACACATAGATTGGGTCAATATGTGTTCTAGTCGAGAGAAAGAGATTGAGTTTCTAGACACTCTAAATGACTGTGCTATGGAGCAGATGGTCATGGAACCTACCAGGGGAGAGGCGATCCTTGATTTGGTCCTAAGTAACACTCAAGACCTGGTGAGAGATGTAAAAGTGATTGCACCACTTGGGAACAGTGATCATAATGTTGTTGAGTTCAACATTTGTACAAATAGGGAATTGGCCAAAAAGACTCACACAACCACTTTTAACTTTAAAAGGGGTAATTTTTCTGATATGAGGGGACATGTGGGGAGGAAACTGAAGGGAAAAGTAGAAAGGGTCAAAACCATTGGGGAAGCTTGGAAACTGTTTAAAACTACAATTCTAGAAGCTCAAATAAAATATATTCCGCAGGTTAGGAAAGGCACAAACAGGTATAAGAAAAAGCCTACATGGTTAACAAACAAAGTAATGGAAGCTGTAAAAGGTAAAAAGGATTCCTTTAAGCGGTGGAAAGCTAGTCACAGTGAGGCTGATAAAACAGAACATAGGCTATGGCAAATAAAATGCAAGTCTGTGGTCAGGCAGGCAAAAAGGGAATATGAGGAGCATATAGCAAAAAATGTAAAGACCAACAATAAAACTTTCTTCAAATACATTAGAAACAGGAAACCAGCCAGGGAGGCAGTGGGGCCCTTGGATGACCAAGGGGTAAAAGGAGTACTGAAGGATGATAGGGAAATGGCTGAGAAGCTAAATGCATTTTTTGCCTCCGTCTTCACTGTGGAAGATGAGAGGTGCTTGCCCACTCCAGAGCCGCTGAGTTCGGGAGGGGTGTTGAAAGACCTGAGTCAGATTGAGGTGACGAGAGAGGAGGTCCTAAAACTGATAAACAACTTAAAAACTGATAAATCACCAGGCCCAGATGGCATACATCCAAGAGTTCTGAAAGAACTCAATTGTGAACTTGTGGATCTCCTGACAAAAATATGTAATCTCTCCTTAAAATCAGCCTCCATTCCTGAGGACTGGAAGGTAGCTAATGTCACTCCCATCTTTAAAAAGGGTTCCAGAGGAGATCCGGGAAATTACAGGCCTGTCAGTCTGACGTCGATACCGGGTAAATTGGTGGAAACCATTATTAAGGAAAGAATTAGTAGGCACATAGATGAACAAAACCTATTGAGGCAGACTCAACATGGGTTCTGTAAGGGAAGATCTTGTCTCACTAACCTGTTAATGTTCTTTGAGGGGGTGAACAAACATGTGGACAAGGGGGATCCAATAGATATTGTTTACCTTGACTTCCAGAAAGCTTTTGATAAAGTTCCTCATCAAAGGCTCCTAAGCAAGCTCAAAAATCATGGGATAAAAGGACAAGTCCTTTTATGGATCAAAAACTGGCTAATTAATAGAAAACAGAGAGTGAGTATAAATGGGCAGTTCTCCCAGTGGAGGGGTGTAAGCAGTGGGGTACCACAGGGATCAGTACTTGGTCCACTGCTTTTTAACTTGTTCATTAATGATTTGGAGTTGGGAGTAAGCAGTGAAGTGGCTAAATTTGCGGATGATACGAAGTTGTTCAGGGTGGTGAAAACCAGTGAGGATTGTGAGGCACTCCAAAGGGATCTGTCAAAGTTGGGCGAGTGGGCGTCAACATGGCAAATGGGGTTCAATGTGGCCAAGTGCAAGGTGATGCACATTGGAGCCAAAAATCCTAACTATAAATACACGTTGATGGGGTCTGAACTGGCAGAGACAGATCAAGAGAGAGATCTTGGAGTTGTAGTAGATAACTCACTGAAAATGTCGAGACAGTGTGTGACTGCAATAAAGAAGGCCAATGCTATGCTGGGGATTATTAGGAAGGGTATTGTAAACAGATCAGCCAATATCATAATGCCGCTATATAAATCAATGGTGCGACCTCATCTGGAATACTGTGTGCAATTCTGGTCACCACACCTTAAAAAGGATATTATAGCTTTGGAAAAAGTGCAGAAAAGAGCAACTCGAATGATAAAAGGGTTGGAACACTTTCCCTATGAGGAACGGTTAAGGCGCTTAGGGCTCTTTAGCTTGGAGAAACGACGACTGAGGGGTGACATGATTGAGGTTTATAAGATTATGCATGGGAAAGAGCAGGTAGAGAAAGAGGTACTTTTCTCCCTTTCTCACAATACAAGAACCCGTGGGCACTCCATGAAATTGCTGAGCGGTCGGGTTAGAACGGATAAAAGGAATGCCGCTGCCGCTGAGGGGGAAGGGGGAAAGCTCGGCGGGCCGGCAAAGCACCGCCGCCGCCACCGGGGGAGGGAACTTCGGTGGGCCAGCGAGGCACCGCTGCTGCTAGGGGAGGGGGAAGCTTAGCGGGCCGAGGTCAGGCCTCACCATGAGTGCCGGGGATGGGGGGGATGGGGAGAAGGCTCACCTGCGGCTGCTTCTCCCATGGAGTGTCTCCCCCCCACCAGTATTGTGGGTCCCCCTTCTTGTCCAACTGAATTTGGCTTAGAGTCTGATGTTCAGAGGCCGAGTTGGCAGCAAAATAACTCTACCTCTCTAGTAGCATTGCATCTTTGACATCCAGTACAGCTATTCCAGGTAGTGAATAAGCTTGTGCAGCCTCCCCAAGGAGAACACATGAAACCAACTGCAGTCCAGTCAGACCAGTTTTTTAAGCATTTTGCAGATTGTCACTTGCATCCATTTCAACATCAATGCCCCATCAATAACAGAATTTGTACCTGCCCTGACCTGGATAGCCGAGGCAAGCCCAATCTTGTCAGATCTCAGAACTAAGCAGGGCCGACCCTGACAAGTATTTGGATGGGAGACCTCCAGAGAATCACAGGGCCTGGAGGCCAGAGGCAAGCCACTTCTCTGAACATCCTCCTTGCTCCAGTAGGAGTTGCCAGAGGTTGTCACGACTTACAGGCATGGACACATAAACACAAATGCAAAAATACCAAAAATCCCAACCCCCTTCAATAACAGAATCTGTACCTGAAGTCTCCTTAGCCTCTACTAGTTGCAGTTGTGAGATAAATTTCAATTAATTTTACTTGGGGATGCAGACAGTTTGGGGATGTCCATGGTATGACATGCTCATTTTGACTTATAACAGCTTCCCATTTGGCACTCATCAGTATGATCAGCAGAACAGTGAATATATAACTCACCAAGCATTCTCAGAAAAGCTTGATTAAAAGTAAAGAAACAATCTTTGCACACAACTGACCAAATCTATTGTAGAACAATCTTGAACATGCTATTTGGGGGAAAGATACTCAAGTGGGTAATCACTGGGCAACTACAGGTTGTTTTCAATGAAGCTAATTATCTAGATCAAGATCAATTTGGCATTAGGCCTGCTTTCAGGATAGAAATAGGCTTGGTTGCCGTTGCAGATGACTTGATTTGGAAAATGGCCACATAGAGTGTGACCCTTCTAATTCTTCTTGATCTCTCTACAACTTTCAGTACCACTAACTATGGAATGCTTCTTGATGACTGGAACAGATTTTATTTTTATTTATTTATTATTTAGATTTTTATCCCACCCTCCCGACCAAGGCCAGGTCAGGGCAGCTTACAGCAAATTCCAGCAATACATATACATACAAAAATCCTGTCCTTATATATAAACGTGTTTTTGCATGGCAACATTCTGTGCTTGCCAAAATCATTTGGCTGCCTGAACTGCCCATCAGAAGGTGTGCCTGAGTCCTGCCCACAGAGTCAGCGCCCACCAAAACTCCAATCCGAACAGTTTACCTCAGCAGCCAAGGAGCCATTTGCCTGACCAGCTTTCTTCAACCATCAGGAGAAGATCAGCGGAGGAGCAGCCACGGCCATTTGCCTGCTGACCATTCTTCAACCCTTGGGAGAGCCTTGCAGCAGGTAGGGCCCATCTTCCCTGCAAAACTGGATTCTGAGGTGAGCCGGCGGGGCCTGCCTGGGGGGGGGGAAGGCCACAACCGGCCTACCTGGATCAGCGTGGCCTGTCTGGGGGGTGGGAGTGCCGTATCCAGCCTACCTGGACTGGTGGGGCCTGTCGGGGGGGGGAGGCCTGCAGCCGGCCTGTTATGTATTGAAACGATTACATGAATCACCTCATAGGACTACTATGTTAAGCTTCGAGCCAGACCAGGGCTCCTCTGAGCGAACTTCCTATTGGTCGCTTCGTAACAGCGACCAATCAGAACGATACCATTCCCTAGGAGGGAAAGACTCCCATTGGTCCTTAACTAAGCAATCTCATTGGTTGTTAATTGTAAATAGGCGTGGCCACGGCCAGCCTACCTGGGCCGGTGGGGCCTATCTGGGGGGGGGGAGGGAGGCCCACAGCCAGCCTACCTGTTTCCCTGAAACCATCCAGCCCTAAACTATCTTCCTCAGCCACACTTCTCTACCATAAATGATAACTTTCAAAACTATAGACATTTCACAACACTAATTTCCGAAGACTCCTCCTTCTCCTTCCCACGTAACCTACTGAGACTTTCATCATGACCACTTACTTTCAACCCACCTTCCCTTGAGACCTCTGCTCTAACAGGGTGGACAGTGCGACCACAACCACACTGAATGACACAGACATCCAACATAAAATGACTTTGCAGACTGCCCAGTTGTTGACACTACTCCACAGACCCCTGTGTGCAACATTTTCTGGCCCACATTGTGTGACCTTGGACACCGGCTATTGTGTAACATAAGGTATGTGAGATTTTACTTCCACATTTGTATCTTTCACTTACCCACTGCTAATGTTTACTTTACCTCTTTCCAGCCTATGCATTTGTTACACATCACATCTTTCTAGAGCTCTTTGTACTGCTTTCACAACGGGATTTAATGCTAGTAATTAATATAAATACAATGTTAAAATACAATGTTAAAACCAAACATTAATGTCAGCTCCATTGGTCGGCTTCAGATGTCTTGGGGGGTTGGCTCATCAGTAATTAAAGGGTCCAGCGAATCGGGGCTCTTCCGCCATAGAATGTCAGTTGTTGTTACTAATAGCAGTGGTGGTCGTGGTGGTAGCAATAGTGGTGGTGGTGGCTCCAAAAGCCTGGCGGAAGAGCTCCGTTTTCCAGGCCCTGCGGAACTGTAGATTGGAAGCTGACGTCTGTGCATTGTAATGGTTCCACTCCTTCCTGACAGATATATTGTAAATAGTGGCTGGAAAACAATTTTTCCTCCCAATGGGAATTATCATGTGGAGTTCCTCAACATTCAGCATTCTCTATCATTATTTTTTTTGCTTCCACATGTGGTGAAATTGTCTGAAGATTTAGAGCAAGGCACTATCATTATGCTGATGACACTCAGCTCTTCTTTGCCTTTTCATTGTATTCAAGAAGGTGATTTTTAAAAAAATCGGCTTTGGCTGATATCCCAACTGCACCTGCTAGTGGATGACAAAGATCTGTCTACTGTCATTTGATGACTTCTGAATTAGATCACTGTAATGCAGAATGTGTGTGGTTGTCTTGCAAGTGATCCAGAAAGTTCAACAGGTTCAGAAATTGGCTGCTCATCTGCTGACAGTTCTAAGCTGTAATAAGTATACACCATCTGCTTTGAAGCATCTTCCTTGAGTGCTACTTTGTTTCTGTGCCCAATTCAAGGTGCTAGATCTGATTTTTAAACCTAAATTGTATGGATGCTGAACATTTCAGGAAGTACATTCTCCTGCATTAATCTGTCCCTTCCCCCAGAAACAATAAACAACAATAAACAATAACAACCAATCCTTGATCAAGGTTTTAACAGTGCTAGATGGTTCTCAACAAGGGGTAGGCCTTTTTTCTGTGGTGGTCTATGTTCTTTTGAAGTTTGCCAGGACAGTCTCTACAGATGGGAATGAAAACTTACTTTTCCTACTATACATTCAGTTATTAGATTGAATAAGTTATCTGCTCTTCTGCTTATTCTGAACCTTGGTTTTGATTGTCCTGCTTTTGCTGTTGGTTTAGGTGCCATTGTGGCCCAAAGATGGTCTATAAACTTGATAAAATGTTTTCAGAACCTGATGAGTCAACTGAGAAATTGACAAGGCTTTCCCCCACATTTGTATGTTTCACTGGAGGAGGAGACCTGGGTGAGAAAAATGGCTCTGCAGCAGAACATAAGAGCTCTGCAAGATCAGACCAAAACTGATATAGTTCAGCACCGTTTCCCCACAGGGGCCAACCAGATGGCTCAGGATTACCTCAGAGCAGGGCCTGGAGACCAAAATAATCTCTCTCTGTTGTCTCCAGCAACTAGTATTCACCTAACACCATGGGAGCACATGAAAAAGAGGAGGAATTGGGTAAGAGAGCTGTGCCACACTTATGAGCAGTAACCAAAGGGGAAAAAGGTGAAAATGTGAAAATGCCATTTCCACCATAACGGGAAAGTCTTTGGAAAAAATGAAGGGTGGGGAGCTACAAATGTGCTTCAGAGAGAATGCATCTGCTGTCAGATGACACAAAATACCCAGGGTGATTGACAAGCAATTGTAAATCCACCTTCCTGCAGAGCCATCCTTCATTTATTTATTTAATTTTTAAAAGCCCTTAATTTTTTTAAAAAAAACCTTAATTAAAAAAAAATACATTGAAACAACTGCATTTCAATCTTTGGCACATCAACACTGGGAGAGCTAGCTGTAAAATTAGTCCTCAAAGGTCTTTTTACTATACCAGTTAATCTCTTATTGCCCTGCCCTGGGTAGCCCAGGGTAGCCTGATCTTGTCAGACCTTAGAAGCTAAGCAGGGTTGGCTCTGATTACTATTTTGATGGGAGTCCAAGGTCACAATGCAGAGGAACCACCTCTGAATGTCTCTTGCCTTGACCCCCCCCCAGCAGGGTCACCATAAGTCATCTGTGACAATGGCAAAAAAAATATTAAAATCTCTCACTGGGCTATCTGAAACATGCACACCCTGAGTCTCTAACAGAAATAATCTTTAATGTCTTAGTTAGGAGGGTTAAGAAGCTTACAGGCAGGGATCCAGAGAAAGCTTGCCTGGACTGGCTTGGCAGGAGGCCAGCGGGGGGGATGGAAATAGGGGAGGCCTGTGCTGAGAAGATTTGGATCATGGAAACAACAGAAGGCTTTACAAGTGTGGATCTGTCATGAGCTCCAATCAGCTCAGCATTCTTCATCAGTGGTCTATTTCCTGCTTTGAAATTTCCATGTGGAAATTTCCATGCACGACTCTAATTTCTGTCTTTTTTCAGTTGGCTGCTTCTTTTCTGCTTCCTTTCTTGCTTCCTTTCCTGTGCCAGTATCTCATTGGTATCTCATTGGTCTTACATATAAGCCATTTTCTTCAGAACCTTCCTCAATGTCGGACAGTATTTTTGGATTTTCTTAATTTTTGCTGCATCCACTGGTGACTTCTGCATTACAACAGAGTGTTTCCTTAACCGGGATAAGTTTTGTCATTTCAATGCCTAACAATTCTTCTATTAAAGCCTGAGCTTCTTGCACTGCTTACTTATTTTTCCAGCCAGCTTAGCCAGTCTTACTTTAACAATACATTTTCTTCCATGATCCTTTTTTTGTGACCCTTTTCTTGTTCAGATGCTGGACTGCTTTTCCAAGGGGGGGGGGAGAGATCTGTGCAGCAGGTGACTTTTATCC
>NW_015173738.1:98373-114232 GCF_001447785.1 Gekko japonicus
GGGAAAAAATACAGGTACCCAGGGGTGGGTGGACTGGCTCTTTAACATCCCAGCACATGTTTTGGTAGACTGCTGCCTTGGAGGACTGCTAGTAGTCAGGAGCCCTTGTGGTGCTCTCTTGGCCTGGACCTGCATGACGATGACGAGGAATGGCCTTCATTCATCCATTTATTTATAAGCTATCCCTCTTGAGACCTACTCAAGGCAGTTTACAAAGTAAAATGATACTATGAAATTATAAAAGCAACAGCATAAAAACAAGACCAGACATAAATACATTCATCAGCCTAAATTCTTATGGTCGAAGCAGACCATGAAAACAGCTTTAAAAATTGGGTCTCGGTAAAAAGAAAAGTTTTGGTCTAGCCCCCAAAGGACACTAAGGAAGGCATCGGGGAGGGCACTCGGTGGAAGGGCATATTCCAAATGTAAAGTGTCACCACTGAAAAAAAACTTGTCTCTGGTCAACACCCACCTTACCTTTGCAGGCAGGAGCACAGAAAGCAGGACCTTCACTGGTGGGCAGTCAGTACAGGAGGAGATGGTGTCCTTCATGAATCCTGGCCCCACATCTTTCAGGATGAGGAAGGTACCATTTGCCACTTTGAAATGTGCCTGGAAACAAGACAGGCAGGCAGCACAGATCTTTCAGCACAAGGATGAGACAGTTCCTGTATCCAGCCTTAGTCCCTGGATAGTTTTTGCCAGTTACAGTCCGGTAAATATGCCAATTGCTTGTGTTGTTAGATGTGGGTACTCTGCCCAGTTCAGATTTGTACTCTAAATTAGTATTTTTTGTAGTAATGGAAATTACTTCAATGCAAGTGTGATTGGGAGGAGGTAAAGTTTCATGTTTAGGTAGGGCAGGCTTACCCACCTTGTGACCCATTAAACCAAACCGTGTATATATTAGAACCCCCCCCCCAATTTTTTAAATTCATAAGCAAGTAACAAAAACAGGAAGTTTACTAAGTCCTGGTGGGTCACCATAAATGGCTGGTGGTTGTACAGATCGCTTGGTCAAATATGTCCAGACCTGAGTTAGGCCATCCAAGCAGCAGCTCCTGATTGGCTGCTTAAGACTTTTCACGTACAAGATGACCTACATCTTGAGTTGACATGAATGGGTACATTCCCATTTGTTCATTTGTCACCCAGTATTTCCTTGTGTTTTTTCCCAGGAGGAAACCCAGTAGGGGGAAAATGAGGTCAGGCAGCAAATTTCTTGCCATGCTAATTGCCAATCAATCCTTGTCACAGTTGTGGCAGTTTACATTGCAATGTTTTCCTGCTTTGACAGTCACACAGTGATACTTGCAGCAGAAGTTGCTTTTGTCCTCATGAGCCTACTACTTTTACATCTTAAAAAAAACAACGTATGAGTTGTTTTTGAAACACGGTACATGGAATATTATGTTTTCTTTTGATGAATTGCTTTTTAGTGGTATTGTCACAGTAGGTGCTCTAGAAATAAATCAGCCTCATAAATATAATTGCCCGTACAAAGGCCATTTGTTTTAAATATGTGTACAGTTGTGCCTTCAACAGGTGGACTGATTTTTCTCTAGCTTGAAGGGATTATTACAGTACTACCCTAAGAAGTTACAGCCTTTTGAGTCCATTGAAATCAATGGTCTTAGAAGAATCACCCTGTTTAGGATGGCACGTAATGAGGCTCCATACAAATGTACTTTGAAAGATGAGCGGGTTCTGAGATTTATTTGCTACTGGGTGAATTTTGTGTGTCCTCATGCATGTATCTGGTTCAGGAATGGAAACTGATTTGAAATTAGGAAAATGGCAGCAGACCAGTTGCCCACTGCATTGTTTATTAAAGTGCCCAGTTATTTGATTTTTGTTATGGTTTCTTCCCAGGTTGATGTTCATCCAGCCTCACTTCTTCAAACTGGAAAACAACAATTTCCTTCCAGAGCCATAGGCAGAAAGTCATCCTCGTACTGCAACTATAGTGAACAGACCTCCACGATGGTCTCAGTGCAGGAATTATGTATATCTGCATGCAGCCTTCATAGTGTAGGAGGAAATTCTTCCACATGCTTTGATTTTTGCCTTTTTGTAGAGATAGAATACTTTTATGTTTCTTAATTAGCAGTTCTGTTAAATGAATAGAATCTATTTCTATATTGCAAAGTTTCTGTGTGACTAAATATTTGTTAAACTGAACAATCGCAAACACCTATTTTTTAAAAAAAATGGGCTTACAAAAGGCATCTGCTGTGCCACCCAGAATATTAACGTCTCTACTGAACCATCCTACACATAATCCAAAGTATAGTTTGAACGATAGTTGGTCTTTCATATTCATCAGTTTGATTTCTTTGTTGCCAACTACAAATCTATGCTGATCTTAATAATAAATTTTTTATTCATAATATAAATGCAGTTTAAATTTGATCAATGCTGTTGTACTTCTCAAAGAGCCCTGTGTGACAGACTGCACTTTAAAATCTTATGAATGACAGGCTGCTCCAAGAGATCCCGTTGGTTAGCTTCAGTTGAGCAGAGAGAGACTTTAGAACTGAATGCTGAGGAGAATTCAGTCTGAGTCTAGCCCTGTCAGAGAAGAGAGGGGTGCTGACGGAGTCTGAATTCAGCCCTGACTGAGAAGAGTCTAATACTGACAGAGTCTGAGTCTAGCCCTGACTGAGAGGGGTTTAGCACTGACAGAATTTGTGCTTTGCCTGACTGAGAGTAGTTTAACACAGATGGAGTACTGGGACGTTTGGCAGAAGAAGTAGGTAATTAGGTGAAGACTCCCATTCAGGTCAGAAAAGGGGATAGATCTTCAAGTGAGAGAAGAATTTCCTTACCCAGTTAAACAGGAAGATAGCTCTGAAGAGTGGAGAGATCCCTGGTCTGGTGTATTTAGAAACTGCCTTTTAAAATTCTGAGGAGTCAGTTAAAACTCAAGAAGAGCATTGGTGTGTTTAGTGAAGGAATTTGGGTACTGGACAGAGTATCCCTGCCTTCTGGAAACCAAAAGAGCCAAATACAGTCAAGAAATTATACTAGAGTGTTTGGAAAACACTAAAACAAAAGCCTCTCATCTTAAAGATTCTAAGTCACTGTGAAAAGCTTAAGAAACTCTCAATTGTTTACAAATTGTAGTCTGTGCATGTACTGATTTACCTCAGAGTTCTTTATTGATTTACCTCAGACCTTTTACCCCTGATTTCACCTGACCTTTCCCTTCTACATTGAATAAAATATTTTGTTATTTTTGAACTTTAAAAAGCCTCTTGAGTGCCATTTCAGTAGTTTAAGTTAAAGAGGGAGACCTTGTACCTTCCCTCAAGTTCCTGGACTGAGCCAGCAGCAAAATATCATATGGTGAGAGGGTGGGACAGCCATTGTTCTTCACAAAAGAAGAAAATAGATAAATAAGGCTGCTCAGTCAGAAAGGGAGAGAAAAACAGAGGGAAAATCTTACCTTTGAGGGAGGGAACTGGGATAGGTCATCATACCTTGTCCATATGTTAACAGTGGATTCCTAAAAAGAGTTACATAGTTCTGAATCCAATGAAGTCAGTGGGATTAGAAAGGTGTAACTCTGTTTCAGATTGTACTGGCATTCTCTAACTTTGGAGGGGAAAATGGAGGACTTTGGAAATAAATAAATAACCAGGGTCTGGTGTGCAGTTTAAGTAAAATAGGAAATAACCTGTGATGCTGGTCATGAATGTCCCATTATGAGTCCTGAACAAAAGGAAGAAGCCAAATGTTACTTGGGTTTTTTGCTCCACCTTAATCTCAGAGCACAGCATGGTCCAGTGCCAAGGCATGAGGGAGGAGCTCTGAAGATAAGCCTTGCAGATACAAATCTCAACTATCAATTGCATAATTACTGTTACTAGTCAAGCCTCACTGGCATGTACCAAAGAAACAGGTAATTGCTCAGTGACCAGTGAGCTCACAAATAACAATTATAGTGAATGGCTTGAGATGTATGATCAGAAAAAAGTTACTTAGCAAAACAAGGCCTTCCTACTCAGCAAATCTTGTAAGAAGATTCAGTCTCATATAAGCCATTTCTTTCACTCACTTGCCAGTCAGCTTCCCAAGGTAGAAATGCCCAAGAGTGACATTAGAGTCACCCCTTGAAGTATATTTTGACTGGCCATGGCCAGAGAGGCAAAGAGCCCAACCACATCTACCCAATCGGTACACCAGAGCAGCTGTTGATTGTTGCCACTAATATCCAATGGAATGTCCTAATATTTTAGGAAATAAGAAGACTTTCACTCCTTTCAATCATATATCCTATCTTGCTTCTCAATGGCAGCCAGCTATTCAGTAGTCCCCCCCCCCAAGTTAGGAATGGTATCACACTATTTAGTATGAAATAAAATGTTGAATTGTCCTGTAGTACAGTCCTGATTTCCAGTAGCTCCTTATGAACCTAGGAGATACCAGGCATTGAATCTGAAACGTTTTTATATTGTTCAGCACACCCTGCTTCCCTGAGCAGTGAGCAGTTCCAGGGTTAGCATTTCTTGGCATTTCTTGGATTCCCTTTAGAGAACAGAACACTGGAAATGTGTGGGGAGGTTTTTTTGTAGTGTTTGCTTTATTTACAAAGATACAGGTAGAGCATAGATGGAGGCACAGAAGTATTCCAACAGGGTAACAGATTCAATGTCAGATCTCCAGAGAGAGATCCTGCACCCTAAGATCAATGACTGACTACGTAGATGGCGTCTTCAGGAAAGGTTTGGGTTTTTGGACCGTGGCTTATGCTTTCGAGATGAAGCTCTTCTATTGGGAGATGGTTTGCCCCTCACAAGGGTAGGAAAAATGTGTTTGGAAACAGCCTTGCAAACCTAATAAGGAGAGCTTTAAACTAAATCCTGTGGGGGAGTGAGACAAAAATGCAAAGCCCAGTTTGATGCCAATAACTGGAGATAAGAACTCTAAAGTTTTGCAGGGAGTGGCACGTATTCTAGATGACATTAACTCACATGTAAGTACAGAAACAAAAGCCTCAGGGTACATAAAACATGGAGTCCAATGTCTCTACACTAATGCAAAGAGCATGGGAAACAAGCAGGAGGAACTTGAAATCCTAATAAAGGAAGGGGACTATGACCTAATAGGCATTAAGGAAAATTGGTGGGATGACACTCACAATTGGAATATTAGGATTGAGGGGTATAACTTATTTAAAAGGGACAGACAAATAAGGAAGGGTGGAGGAGTTGCATTATATGTAAAAAAGGTATACACTTGTGAGGAAATATGCGAATCTGAGCATGAAAGTCCAGTTGAGAGTCTCTGGTTAAAATAAAAGAAGTAAGAAATAATACTGATATTATGGTGGGGGTCTGCTATAGACCACCAAGCCAGGCAGAGAACTTGGATGAGACACTCCTAGAACAGACTACAAAGTTCTCAAAGAGACGGGACACAGTGGTAATGGGAGTTTTCAGTTACCCAGAAATCTGTTGGATGTCCAACTCTGCTAAAAATAAAAAGTCCAATAAATTCCTGACTTGTCTTGGGGACAACTTCATTTTCCAGAAAGTGGAGAGAGAAATAAGGGGATCTGCTATCTTGGACCTGATTCTTACCAACAGGGAAGAACTGGTTGATGGTGAAAGTGGTGGACAACCTGGGTAATAGTGACCATGTAATTTTGGAATTTACAGGGGAAGGTAAAAGCTGTACATAGTCAGATATATAGGTTGGACTTCAGGAAAGCAAATTTTGACAAACAAAGTTATGCTGGGTAGAATCCCATGGTCAGAAATACTTAAGGAGAAGGGAGTTCAAGGGGGATGGGAATTTCTCAAAAGTGAAATACTCAAGGCACAATCATAAACGATTCCTATGAGAAGGAAAAATGGAAGGTGCCTAAAGAAGCCAAGGTGGCTCCATAAACAGCTTTCTAAAGATTTGAAAAATAAAGAAACTCATTCAGAAAGTGGAAGGAGGGCCTTATAACCAAGGATGAATAGAAACAAATAACCAGTGCTTGTAGAGAGAGAGTTAGGAAAGCTAAAGCTCAGTATGAGCTTAGGCTAGCGAAAGATGCTAAAAGCAACAAAAAAGGGTTCTTTTCTTATGTTCAAAGTAAGAAAAAGAGCAAGGACATTGAAAAGTACTGGGTTCGACGCATGGAGAACTTGGACTACAGCATGCATTCAGATGCGTTTATTGTACTTCACACGAAGACAAATAAAAACAGCCCCGCAAAGCCAACTATATACATTCCACCCGGCACACCTCTGTCCCCATTGGAGGGTTTGAATTTCCCACCAAGGGCGTTATTGGTGGACTCTAGGTGGACTAGGATCCTAAATCCCCTTTGTCTTTGGGGACCAAGCTCCTGCTTAGCCGTGGACCCCTGGTGGTGGTCCACGTACATAACAGCCCTCCCCCCTTAGTTCTGATTCAACCTATGTTACACAGTCCTGCAGATAGGCGCTGGCACGGGACGCTGGCACGGGGTTCCTTACGGCCGCCTCTGGCTGGCTAACCGTATCTGGTTGCGGTGAGGGCAGTGGCAGCTCCTTGGGTTCTGGCGGTGTGGCCGGAGGCTTGACCAGTGGGGGCTCACCTGTGCGGGGGAGTTCGGGCCGAGTGCTGGCCTGCGGTGCATAGAGTCTCGGTCCCTCGAGCTGGGGTGGCTCTTCCACCTCCAGGAGCTGTCGCCGCCTAAGTTGGTAGATACGTTTTTTCAGGAGTTGGCCGTCCTCTGTAGAGAACTCATATGATACCGGGCCAGTGACTCGGACTACCCAGCCGGCAATCCAGGAGGGTCCTCTCCGAAAGTTCTGGATGAACACGGGGTCACCCGGAAAGAACCCCTGGGGAGCGTTCCTTTGTTACATAAGAACATAAGAGATGCCAATGTTGGATCAGGCCAAAGGCCCATCCAGTCCAACACTCTGTGTCACACAGTGGCCAGAAATACCAGTGCCATCAGGTGGTCCACCAGTGGGGCCAGGACATTCGTTCTAACCCGACCGCTCTGCAGTTTCATGGAGTGCCCACGAGTTCTTGTATTGTGAGAAAGGGAGAAAAGTACCTCTTTCTTTACCTGCTCTTTCCCATGCATAATCTTATAAACCTCGATCATGTCACCCCTCAGTCGTCTTTTCTCCAAGCTAAAGAGCCCTAAGCGCTTTAACCTTTCCTCATAGGGAAAGTGTTCCAACCCTTTTATCATTCGAGTTGCCCTTTTCTGCACTTTTTCCAAAGCTATAATATCCTTTTTAAGGTGTGGTGCCCAGAACTGCACACAGTATTCCAAATGAGGTCTCACCATTGATTTATATAGGGGCATTATTATATTGGCTGATCTGTTTTCAATACCCTTCCTAATAATCCCCAGCATAGCATTGGCCTTCTTTATTGCAGTCACACACTGTCTCGACATTTTCAGTGAGTTATCCACTACAACTCCAAGATCTCTCTCTTGCTCAGTCTCTGCCAGTTCAGACCCCATCAATGTGTATTTATATTTAGGATTTTTGGCTCCAATGTGCATCACCTTGCACTTGGCCACATTGAACCCCATTTGCCATGTTGACGCCCACTCGCCCATCCTTGACAGATCCCCTTGGAGTGCCTCACAATCCTCACTGGTTTTCACCACCCTGAACAACTTTGTATCATCCGCAAATTTAGCCACTTCACTGCTTACTCCCATCTCCAAATCATTAATGAACAAGTTAAAAAGCAGTGGACCAAGTACTGATCCCTGCGGTACCCCACTGCTTACCACCCTCCACTGAGAAAATTGCCCATTTATACTCACTCTCTGTTTTCTATGAATTAGCCAGTTTTTGATCCATAAAAGGACTTGTCCTTCTATCCCATGATTTTTGAGCTTACTTAGGAGCCTTTGATGAGGAACTTTATCAAAAGCTTTCTGGAAGTCAAGGTAAATAATATCTATTGGATCCCCCTTGTCCACATGTTTGTTCACCCCCTCAAAGAACACTAACAGGTTAGTGAGACAAGATCTTCCCTTACAGAAACCGTGCTGAGTCTGCCTCAATAGGTTTTGTTCATCTATGTGCCTACTAATTCTTTCCTTAATAATGGTTTCCACCAATTTACCCGGTATCGACGTCAGACTGATTGGCCTGTAATTTCCCGGATCTCCTCTGGAACCCTTTTTAAAGATGGGAGTGACATTTGCTACCTTCCAATCCTCAGGAATGGAGGCAGATTTTAAGGAAAGATTACATATCTTTGTCAGGAGATCTACAAGTTCACATTTGAGTTCTTTCAGAACTCTCGGATGTATGCCATCTGGGCCTGGTGATTTTTCAGTTTTTAAGTTGTCTATCAGTTTTAGGACCTCCTCTCTCGTCACCTCAATCTGACTCAGGTCTTTCAACACCCCTCCTGAAATCAGTGGTTCTGGAGTGGGCAAGCACTTCTCATCTTCCACAGTGAAGACAGAGGCAAAAAATGCATAGAGCTTCTCAGCCATTTCCCTATCATCCTTCAGTACTCCTTTTACCCCTTGGTCATCCAAGGGCCCCACCGCCTCCCTGGCTGGTTTCCTGCTTCTAATGTACTTGAAGAAAGTTTTGTTGTTGGTTTTTACTTTTTTTGCTATATGCTCCTCATATTCCCTTTTTGCCTGCCTGACCACAGACTTGCATTTTGTTTGCCATAGCCTGTGTTCCCTTTTATCAGCCTCACTGTGACTAGCTTTCCACTGCTTAGGAATCCTTTTTACCTTTTACAGCTTCCCTTACTTTGTTTGTTAACCATGCAGGCTTTTTCCTATACCTGTTTGTGCCTTTCCCAACCTGCGGAATATAATTTTTTTGAGCTTCTAGGATCGTAGTTTTAAATAGTTTCAAGCTTCCCCAATGGTTTTGACCCTTTCTACTTTTCCTTTCACTTTCCTCCCCACATGTCCCCTCATATCAGAGAAGTTACCCCTTTTAAAGTTAAAAGTGGTTGTGTCAGTCTTTTTGGCCAATTCCCTATCTATACAAATGTTGAACTCAACAACATTATGATCACTGTTCCCAAGTGGTGCAATCACTTTTACATCTCTCACCAGGTCTTGAGTGTTTTTGTTGTTGTTGTTCAGTCGCACAGTCGAGTCCGACTCTTCGCGACCCCATGGACCAGGTTACTTAGGACCAAATCAAGGATCGCCTCTCCCCTGGTAGGTTCCGTGACCATCTGCTCCATGATTTTCCTCATCCCACCAAGTTTCTGAAACACCCACAATGTCTATTTTTCCCTCCAACACCAAGCACTCCAACTCCCCGATTTTACCTCGGACACTTCTAGCATTTGTATAGAAAATAATTTCCCATACAAGTTAAGCCTGCAACCTTCCTCTTGCTATCTTGAGACCTTGTCAGACAGTCCATGTCACTAGCCATGGTCTCAGTGGACAATTTAAAAATTAGCAGATAACTTGCAGAGTGTTAGAAATCAGAGCAGCTGCCTTGGCGCCATCTTGGACCGGCCCCAGGAAGGAGTGGACAATTTCAATCCACCTCCCTGTAGAAAAGCAACAGGTATCCCCTCATCTCTCTGAGATGAGCCAGCCCGAGCTCTCTGAGATGTTCTGTCAGCCTCCTTGAGTCCGGTGCCCAGTCTGGATGTAGGTGGTACAATGGGATCGTGGGACGCCGGCCCATCAATAGTTCGGCTGGGCAGTGCCCAGTGACAGGTGCCTACTGTGTCAGTAGGAAGCGGGCAAGCTGGAACTCCCAGTCCCCATCTGTGATCCGGCTGAGGGCTCCCTTTGTTGTGTGAACCATCCTCTCCACTTGTCCATTGGTCGCGGGGTGAAAAGGTGCCGATCTTACATGCTGGATCAGGTTCCGTTGGAGGAATTCCTGGAACTCTGCCAACGTGAAGGCAGCCCTGTTGTCGGAGACTACCGTGTCCAGCAGCCCATGGGTGGAGAAGATCCGGCGAAGTGAGCATATGACGGCTTTTGCAGAGGTGGTGGACACGGGGCTGATCTTCAACCATTTGGAGTACGAGTCTACTGTTACTAGGAATATCAGCCCCTGGAAGGGCCTGGCAAAGTCAATGTGTAGCTGGGACCAAGGTTTGTGTGTAGACTCCCACGACTGGGTTGGCGTGCTTGGTGGGTTTGGGCGGACTGCCTGGCAGGTCTGGCATCTCCTCACCCAGGCCTCGATCTCGGCATCAATTCCCGGCCACCAAACATAGCTCTGGGCCATAGCCTTCATCCTTACAATTCCCAGATGTGCCTCGTGGAGAGCGCTGAGGACTCATTGTCGCAGGGCGTGGGGAACTACAACCCTGTCACCCCACAGGAGACAACACTTGAGCGCTGACAGCTCATCCCTTTGGGTTGCGAATGCCACAAACTCAGGGCCTGCGGAGAGCGTGGGTCACCCCCTCACCACCCAGCCCAAAACCCGGGAGATGATGGGGTCTTGGGCCAATTGGCCAGCGATATCCGTGGCCTGAAGGGGTGGCTTGGGGAGGCCTTCAAGCATCAGGACCCTGGGGGCAGGGGCGGCATCTCCAAATGGGAGGGGCAGTATGCTGAGGGCATCAGCGTGCCCCATCATCTTGCCTGGGTGGTGTTCCCATCGGTAATTGGAGCCAGCCAGAAAGAGGGACCAACGGAGAACCCTGGGCAAGAGTACCTGGGGGGGGTCTGCTTGTCTGCCGCAAATAAGCCGAGGAGAGGCTTGTGGTCAGTTACAACAGTGAAGGGGCACCCGTACACAAAGTTATGAATCCTTTTCACCCCCGCCACAATCGCCAACCCCTCCCAGTCTATCTGCATATAATTGCGCTCAGCGGCCATCAAAGTCCGTGACTAGTATGCCATGGGGACCTCTCGGCCGTCAGGAAGAAGGTGGCCCAGAACAACGCGGACACCATAGGGGGAGGCGTCGCACGTGAGGAGTACAGGTAGGGACTCATCAAAGTGCACCAACACCTCATTCGAGATGAGTAGCGCCTTGACCCCCTTGAATGCTACCGCCTCCCTCGAGCCCCATGACCAGGGCGCTGATTTGTCCAGGAGGCAGTGAAGAGGCTCCGCAACCACAGCCTTGTTCCCTCGAGCTCCATGACCAGGGCGCTGATTTGTCCAGGAGGCAGTGAAGAGGCTCCGCAACCACAGCCTTGTGTGGCAGAAAGGCGTGATAAAAGTTCAGGAGTCCTAAAAATGCCTGATGTTCTGCCTTGCATGTGGATATGGGGCCCTCCATGATGGACTTGACCTTGTCTCTTGTCGAATGGAGGCCAGACCCCAAGGAGGCACTTCTCCTGTTTGACTTTGAGGCCTGCTGAGTCGAAGTGGCAAACAACGGCACGGAGGCGGGAGGTGAAGTCATCCAGAGTGGCAGCGGCGATGAGGACATCATTGAAAAATGGCATCACCCCAGGGATCCCTTTCAACAAGGAGTCCATTAGTTGCTGAAAAATGCCCAGGGCCAAACTTACACCAAACTGCAGCCTCCTAACCTTAAAAGCCCCCCGGTGCATTACAATAGTCTGGGCCATTGCTGTGGCCTCATCCACTGGCAGTTGTTGGTATGCCTGCATGAGATCCAACTTGCCAAAAATCTTAGCCCCTGCTAAGGAAGCCAACACATGACTCACGACTGGGACGGGGTAGGCATGGTCGTGGAGGGCCTTGTTCAATGTACATTTATAGTCTGCGCAGATGCGGACGTCGCTGTTGGGCTTGGTGGGAGTTACAATAGGGGTCTCCCACGGCACATGGGAGACCGGTTTGAGGACCCCTTGTGCCACTAAACGGTCCAGCTCTGCATCGATTTTCAGCTGCAAAGCGAGCGGGGCGGTGTGGAACCGCATGTGGATAGGGGCAATTTGGGGGTCGAGTTGCAATGAAAC
This sequence comes from Gekko japonicus, assembly GCF_001447785.1. Lineage (NCBI taxonomy): Eukaryota > Metazoa > Chordata > Lepidosauria > Squamata > Gekkonidae > Gekko > Gekko japonicus. The sequence goes on from NW_015173738.1 coordinate 110,227, forward strand.
AGGGGGCACCTTGTAACAACCCAGAGCCCCATCAAAAAACACAGGGAATTCCCCCAAACCTCTGCAAAATCCTGCGGCACACATGTATTCATCCCCCCACTGTGATGCCCAACGGCACAAACCACGCCCACCCCAATAAGGTAACCAAATTCCCCTCCACTACAATCAAGTCCAGGAAACCCTCAAAGCTCCAGTACTTCACCCAGAAAGTCCCCACACCCCGTATTGGAACCGGGTTCCTCTGAAAGTCCACCAGGCTCAAGAGCGAAGGCCGCAGGCCGCAGGCCGCAGGCCGCAGGTGGGGCCCACTATTTGGGCAAAGTCTGTTCAGTGTTTCCACAGATATGATGGAAGCTGCTGACCCTGAGTCCACTTCCATTGGGCAGGGGGACCCCTCGATCATGACCTGGACCTGGATCTTCAGGGCTGCAGGCAAGTTGGGGAGGTACAGTACCTGTAGTGTGGGCTGGCTGGTCAGGAGGTATAGATCGTCCGTGCCCTCAGTGGCCTCATAGTGCGCGGAGGCCTAGTGGTGTGATTGTGGCTGTGGTGGATGGTTCCGGTTGCCCTTTGATCTGCAGACGCGGGCGAGGTGTCCTTGTTTTCTAGAAGTGTGGCAGTTGGTGGCATGGAACCGGCACAACTTGTCCTCATGCACCTCTCTGCAGCTGGCGCACGGGGAATGTCCAGCAGGCTTATCGGGGTATCTGGAGGCTCCGGCGGATCCCGTTGGCTTTCAGTGGTGGGGTGTGCGGACAAGACGGACGTCATCCTCATCTGAAGTCTCGGGCACCAAGTCGGGGACACTGCTGGTGGTCAGTCGCTGTGGGAGGCCTCGTGGGCGATCACGAGCTGGAGGGCCTCGTTGATGTCGGATGTGCCAATCGTCTTCCAGCGGAGCTTCACATCGCTGATTCCCCAGGCAAACTGGGTCAAGAGGTTCTCCTACACCTTGGAGAAGTCGCATTCCATAGTGTGTTGGTGCAGTGCAGCCGTGAATGCTGCAGCTGTCTCACCGGGCTTCTGGATGCGCCCTTGGAATTCCATCCACTTGGCCAGCATCGTTGGCTTGGGTGTGAAATACCTGGTTAGGGCATCTATGATCTCCTCATACGTACACTCAAGGATAGCCTTCGGGGCCAGGAGGCTCTTCATGAGCCAGATGGTGTTCACGCTGCAAGAGCTGAGGAGGAGAGCCCTTCTCTTGCCCGCATCGGTTATCTCACGGAAGGTGAGGTGGCATGTTAGCTGGTCCGTCCATGAATCCCAGAGCTCGGGATGAGTGGGGTTGAAAACCTCGAGGTGTCCCAGAGTGGAGGCCATGACTCTAGCATGGAGTGGGGGAGTGGTTTTTCAGCAATGCTGGGCGCAGTGTGGTGCTGCTTGAGAGTGGTGCAGGCGTGGTGGAGTTTTCTGGAACGATGCTCAGTGCTGCGCTGGAAGGTGAGCCTAGCCTGCTCATCGGGATCCCACCTTTGTCGCCACTGAAAAGTACTGGGTTCAACGCATGGAGAAATCAGACTATGACATGCGTTCAGACGCGTTTATTGTATTTCACAACAAGATAAGTAAAAACGGCCCTGCAAGGCCAACTATATACACTCCACCCGGCACACCTCTGTCCCCACTGGAGGGTTTGAATTTCTCGCCAAGAGTGCTATTGGTGGACTCTAGGTGGATTAGGATCCTAGGTCCCCTTTGTGTTTGGGGACAAAGCTCCTGCTTAGCCGCAGACCCCTGGTGGTGGTCCGCATACATAACAGACATGGTAGGCCCATTGTGGGGATAGAAAAGGGAAATTGTAACAGGTGATGGAGGGCAGAACTGCTCAATTCCTACTTTTCCTCAGTCTTCTCTTGTAAGGGAAATGGTGCTCAATGTGGCAAAAACAGAACATATGATGAAGGAAAGGAGTTGCAGCCTAGGATTGGCATAGGCGTAGTACATAAACACCTAGTTTCTTTAAATGAAATTAAGTCCTCAGATGAACTGCATCCAAGGATACTAAAACAACTCTCATATGTAATTTCTGAGCCTCTGTCCATTATTTTTTAGAATTCTTGGAGAACAGGTGAGGTGCCAGAAGACTGGAGGTGGGCAAATGTTGTCCCCATCTTCAAGAAAGGGAAAAAGGAGGATCGGGGCAACTACCGACCCATCAGCTTGATGTCTACACCTGGGAAGGTTTTAGAACAAATCATCAAACAGAGAGTCTTGAGCATTTAGAAAGGACAGCTGTGATTACTAAGAGCCAGCATGGGTTTCTCAAGAACAAGTCATGTCAGACTAACCTTATCTCTCTTTTTTTTTAGGAAGTTACTACCTTGCTGGATCAGGGGAATGCTATAGACATAGTTTATCTTGATTGCAGTAAGGCTTTTGATAAGGTTCCACAAAGTATTCTTGTTGACAGATTAGTAAAATGTGGTTTGGATACTATGACTTTTAGGGGGATCTATAACTGGTTGACAAATTGCATCCAAAGACTGCTTGTGAATGGTTCCTCTTCTTCTTGGAGATGAGTGACAAGTGGAGTGCCTCAAGGATCTGTCCTGGGACCTGTTTTGTTCAACACCTTTACCAATGATTTGGATGAAGGGATATAAGGAATGCCTTTTAAATTTGCAGATGATACTAAATTGGGAGGGGTAGCAAATACAGTAGAAGTCAAGAATGATCTTGACAGGCTGGAAAACTGGGCTAAAACAAATAAAATGGATTTCAATGGGGATAAATGTAAAGTTCTGCATTTAGGTAGGAAAAATCAAATGCATAATTAAAGGTTGGGGAAGACTTGTCTTGGCAGTAGTATGAGTGAAAAGGCTCTAGGGGTCTTAGCAGACCATACACTGAACATGAGTCAGTAGTGTGATGCGGCTGCTAAAACGGCAAATGCGATTTTGGGCTGTATCAACAGAAGTATAGTGTCCAGATCATGCAAAGTAATGGTACCACTTTACTCTGCTCTGGTTAGACATCACCTAGAGTATTGTGTTCAGTTTTGGGCACCACAATTTAAGAAAGATATAGACAAGCTGGAACATGTCCAGAGGAGGGCAACGAAGATGGTGAGGGGTCTGGAGACCAAGTCCAAAGAGGAAAGGTTGAAGGATCTGGGTATGTTTAGCCTGGAGAAGAGACAACTGAGAGGTGATATGATAACCATCTTCAAGTACTTGAAAGGCTGTCATATAGATGATGATGCGAGTTGTTTTCTGTTGCCCCAGAAGGTCAGACCAGAACCAAGGGGTTGAAATTAAATTGGAAGTGTTTTCGGCTAAACATTAGGAAGAACTTCCTGACAATTGGAGCGGTTCCTCAGTGGGACAGGCTTCCTCGGGAAGGGGTGGGGTCTCCTTCTTTGGAGGCTTTCAAACAGAGGCTAGATAGCCATCTGACAGCAATGCTGATGGTGTGAACTTAGGTAGATCATGAGAAGGAGCACAGGAAGGGTTGCCTCAGTGCTTAGTTCTTGTGGCCCTTTCTTACACACCCAGGGAAATGCTGATCATCACTTTGGGGCCAGGAAGCAATTTTTCTCCAGGCCAGTTTGGCTGGAGATCCTGGAGATTTTTTGTCATCTTCTGGGTGTGGAACAGCAGTCATTGCAGGTGTGGAGGGGGAGGTATTTGTGAATTCCCTGTATCTTGTAGTGGGTTGGACTAGATGACCCAGGAGGTCCCTTCCAACTCTATGATTCTATGATTATATGCTTCAGTCAACTCACAATGGTGTCTGTTTGCTTCTATCTCTCTTTCTCTTCCAGGATCTCTTCACACTGACATACTCCTCCACCCTCCCTTTTCCAAGCCCTGCTGAGCACTTGGCCAGAGCCATTTCCTGACACTTAAGCACACTGAGAACATCTTAAGACACATTACAATTACTTTTGTCAACTCTAATAGTCTGATCCACAGTAGTCAGAATCCAAGGCCCCAACAATACACACAGTACATGGCCCACCACTGAGGTATGGCTCATCATCTATATATCTAATAGCGAAGTT